>NW_010112542.1:0-42772 GCF_000699245.1 Pterocles gutturalis | reverse complement strand
CTTGAACCCCTCCAAGGATGGGGCATCCACAGCTTCTCTGGGCACCCTGGGACACTGCCTCAATCATAAATCAAATCATAAAATGCTGGTTGAAATAAAAAAACACAGTAATATTAGGTAGAATTCAATACTTTCCCATTTTTCAGCAGTCCTGAAGAATTTCTTCCTTAAATTTGAGTCAGGCACACACGTCCATCAATGAGCGGAAGTGTGCTCCTCCACAACTTGGCTTTTTAGTCCACAGCCACCCCCACTGCTCTCCTAATCTCTTCACAGCAGCCTCGGGTGCTCCAGGCAGCGCATCCCTCCTGGAGTGCTGTCAGCTGAAGCAGTCCTGATGGCTCTGTCTGAAAGGATTGTGTTTGTTTAAATGCCAATAGTCCCTCAGCACTTCCAGGAGGTATTCCAGCGGTTTTGGAATCCCTGTATTCATGTCACACACACAAAAGAAAAGAAACTTCTCTCCAAAAACACTTAAGAAGCACAGAGATGTATAAGTAAATGTCTCAAATGATTGAGAAGCAAAGAAAAGCGGAGAAAATTCAAAATGCAGTCTATAATGTTAATTACACTCTCTCAACCGGCTTATTTAGATTATTTCTAACTTACTGACACTATGCAATGGAATGGACTAACATTAAGTTGAAATTTGGCCGTCATTCACTGGTAGAGAGGACTAAAATCACCACCCCAGAATGTTCAATACATTTTTGTATGCTGAATCGAGTTCTAATTACATGGCAGGGTACTTGTAGTCTGCAGAATTCAGTGTAGCATACAGAAACCTGAGCTGGATTGAAAAAAAACTACCTTAGGTACTAAAAATAGCTTAGCTATGGCAACACAGGTCTCCACTGAGGTTCATTTACACTTTATGCAGGCAATCCTTGCTGCTATATGATCACTCCTTCTGATGCAGCAAACTTACGGGGGAAAAAAAGAAAAATAAAAAAAAAAAAGAAAACCAACTTGAAATTTGCAGTCGCAGGAATGAGGAAAATAGGGCCAGAGAGAGCTAGAACAAAATGCACATTGGAGAGTCCTGACTAGGCAGGATTTTGTCTCTGGAGTGGTGGAGGCACAGGCGGCGGGGAGCCCCCGCTCCTACCCTCACCATTAGGAGCCCCCAGTACAGCCCAGCTCCAGCAGCAGCAGCCCACCTGCTTCCCACGGCTCTTTGCCTTTGCAAAGAAAGGTGACAATGGCACACAGCCCGTGCCACTGCCCCCCTTGGTCACCTTACCTTCTGGTTCCTGACCCACCTCCCGCATCTATTGAAAAGCATTCCAGGTTCGTTGTACTACAGCCCAGTCTGACCATCGTGTGGTGTTATCCAAAGTTGAGTGGGTGTGCTAGCTCTGGCTCGTTCAGCATCGGACGTTCCTGTTGTTGTTACCAACGTGCTTCACTCTGAATAGATGTGATGTTTGCATTGAGTCATAAAAACAAGCTGACACTAGCCAATTCCCTTGCTGGCAGTTACACTGGAGATTTCTCCTTCTGAGGGGGCCACGGGGTATGAATAGCCCCTCTCCTTTAGTGGGGGCTCTTCTAGGCACCCTGGCAGGCTGCTTCCTCTGATTGTTTCAAGTTCCGCTGTCCTCTGATAAACCAAGAATCTGAGTCTTCAGGGATATCAAAAAAGCTAGCGCCTCCAATTAGCATCAAATTCTCTCCAAGTACTATACATAGATGCCTTTTGTTTCACTTGTTCTTGGGGGTAAGATGACATCAATGAGTTTTACAGAGTTTAGAGTTCTCTTATCTACCCTTCAGCATCACTGTATGTCCTATATTGGAAATTTATATTAGGAAATGCATATCTTGATGTTCTCTGATTTTTACCCCACAATAATAATAATGAACAAAAATACAGACCAGCTAACTGCATGCCAAGAGCACATTACTACTTATCTTTTCTATTTTTCAGTGTAAGAATGAGATTCTTTCATTGCCTAAAGCACTTTTTGCAGCTTATCTAGCTTCAAACGTGCTTTGAAATACAAACCTACGGTTTTGCAGTAATGACTCTTTCACATCTTCTGGTCACTTTTGGGAAATCAAACCTGAAAAGCATATTGGAATGGCAACTTCAGGTCGTGTGCCCATGCAGTAGAATTCTTAGCTGGGGCTTCAGGAGGTATGAATGGCACAGGAAAGACAGAGGAGCTTCTACATGTTGTTAGATGTACTTGGAGGACAAGAAAGTAGGAAACGGCATAACACGCTGATTCATGAGTAAATCATTTGATAAGAAAGAGGCTGTAGGAAGGAGAAGCAACTAAGTTTAATACAAAAGGTTGTGAAGGGATAGGAAGTTTCCAAAGCTTTTCTTTGCATTCTGAGCATCTCAGATAAACAGATCACAAGGTCTCTCAGACAACGGAGATTTTTCTTCTTCATTCATACTCAGAAAAGGCAAGCAGACACATTTCGTTTGTCCAGGAATGCACCACTAATGACAAACGCAGAAGAACCCTGCAAAGAATCCAGGGCAAAGTCACCAAGTGTGAGGCAGCCAGGGGCAAATCTGGTGTTGTATTCACCAGGTCTTTCTCCATTAGTTCCAAAAAATTCAACTTCCTGAAAACATCAGCTGCTTGCTGGGAAGCAGGAAAAAGTAAACTCAGGATGATTGAGATGTGTTTAAAAGGAACATTTTGGGAGGTTTATACAATTTGAGAGGGATTCTTCTGAAAATATGTCCAGATATTCTAAATTCAAGTTGTCAATGCTCAGATAATAGACAGTGAGCGTTGGTTAAATCAAATGGATATATAAGTACTGAACAGTTTTTGGTATGCAGCCCTTTAAATTCCATTCGTGGCTTGAAAGTAAAAAGATTTGCATTTTTAAGTGGAAAAATGAATGGCACCCTTTGTAACTAACCTCCTCATTAAGTTTTCCTCGTTCTTCCTTTGGGCCTCCCCGTACGCTAGGTTACGCTAAGTTTACAGCGCAGCATAGTTGAACAGGCTGTGTTTTCATCTTCTTCCCTGGGAACTGTCAAGGTCAATCTACTAATCAGTTCATTTTTCTCAGAGATCCACAAGGGTTGATTACCCCAAGGGCATCACTAATTAATATTCAGGGTTGAAACAGAAGACAGGTAAGCTTGATGCTAATTAAAGCTGGAGACCTTCATCTCCAGAAGCCCAGAATGAAGTCAGTTTTAGTGTTACAGTGCACCACCTTTCTTTTCCCTTTAACCATTTCAGAAATTTATTCCGGAATCAAGTATGCCAGACTTTTTCTCTGCCCAGTTTAACGGTCTGAGACACATTTGGTTAGCTTTTAAAAATCTCTCCTACTATTTTGAAGGTCATCAGATGCCTTACACATCTTTTTCTACAGGCAATCTGGAGGGACATTTGTGAATATCCAGCAAACTCCACAACTTAAAGCATTCACAACATACACAGTCTGCTTCCTCTTGCAGCTTCCTCCTTCCCAGGTCTTAGTGGGCATGAACGAGTTTGGAGGATCAGAGAGCTTTTCTTTGGCCTCACCCAAGCAAAGCTAGTTATGATAATACGTATACAAAGGTCACTGACGACCTCTTCTAAAATCAGTGGGAAGACTGCCACCTATTTAAATGGACTTCATACCACACCTTACAAAGACATGAAAAATGGAAGTTTTATGTGTCCCTAATGTAAATTAATATTTTCAGGTATCTTTACCTTATGGAGTTCCTGCCATTCCTCATTTACCCCCAGATACATAAAATAATTACTCTCGATACACTTCAGGAACTATCAATAGCCTATTAATTTGTCATTTCCAGATCTCTACACAGGGCGCCGCGTCACCCTCTGTGTCACTGACATTTGATGTCCTGATATTTTCTTTTCTTGATGGGGCCAGGGTCTCAGAGGGACAAAGGATTGGCAGTAATGTGTTGCACCCATTAAAATTAATTGCATGCAAACATTAGAAACCAGCCACCCATTTCAGTCATGAAATATGGATAAGGATTTGCTGAAAGCCATTTATATTAAATTACTTTTACGATAATATTTAACTTTTTTGTATTAAATATTTAGTGCCCTTTTTGCTTCCCCAATGTTATGAACCTTCAAGCTCTCATACTTTCGACAAAACTGCAGAAAGGGGCTCCCTAATGCCTTGTCTTTGAACCCCCAAGGTGATCGTTAAGAACAGTGATAGACAAATAAGCCAGAGCCTGCATGACAGAGCACTGGACTGGGTGCCAACCAGTTGGGATGAGGATAGGGCATACATTGTACGCACTGCATCCTTCCTCAGGAGATCTCAAAGGACATCACTAACCCGGATTAAGTTACCCTCCGCAGCCTACAGAAAGGGTAGCTAATATCTCCCATGTCTGTGATGGTCACATTTGTCACCAAATGAGCCCTTTCCTGACAGCGAGTCAGCAGTGGCCAGGCACAGTGCCCAGTCCTGCCCACCCCAGATCCACTCCCAGTCTCGGGGCAGGGCTGTGGTCTCTGTACTTGTGTGTCTGGAGCTGTACCTCCACAGTCACTCCCAGCACAGGGCTTCTGCCAAGAGCTCGCTGAGAGGATTTGCCATCTGTCCTTTGGGACATAGAGAAATCTCTGACATCAAATGTCAGGGACCAGCTCCAGTAACTTCTATGTTACAGCCAAGAAGAAGCCAAGAAAAAGCTTGATGCTACAACAGCAGCACCATTGAGCTCAACTGGGAGCTCTCACTACAGTAGAGTCAGGATTGGGCCACTCCCTTGTTAAAAAAAAAAAAAAAAAAAAAAGCTTTTCTCTTGTTGTTTTTTTTTCCTTTATGTCCCACAGTAATTCAAAGGGAAAAAAACATTAAAAGAAATTCTGTATCCTGACTCCCCTTCTCTTCCCAATTTAAGCAAACTTGGTGTTTACTTGTACTTCCCAGTTAGTTAACATGGGAGCTCTCTGCGTACCAGCTGCCTCTGCTAACACGATGATCAAAAGCAATAGTTCAGATTATGTTTCACTAACAGCAAAAGAGATGCTTCAGCTTCTCATAAGGGAAAGACTAGAGTGGGATCAGCATTTATGGTGTTGAAATATTGGCCTCTGAACAGCCTGGAGCGATAATATGATGATACACAGAAAAGTACGCAGCTGCTGGTTGTGAACAGAATCTCAAGTGAAAGACCATGCAAATAAAGCCCAGCTTATCACTGGCAGTATCAAAGATTATAGAAGGCACATTCACTGTGCTGCACAAAGCTGCTCAGTCCTGGGGATGCAGAGGAATTAATCACGGGAATATTAACTGACCGGGAAGCTGACAGAACTTGCCCTCTTGCTGAAGAAGTGTATTTGACTAGATGGCTGAAAAGCTGGCCAGAGCAGTTTAATCATGCCTGTGGCAAGTATTCATACCATTCATAGGCATCTCTGCTCGGTTCACATTTAATTTCACTCCAGTGAGAAGCTGCTGTGGAGTGCTGAAGTAGTAACTCAATATTTGTAGGGGTTTGCTTAGCATCGACAGCCAGCAACTGTCCAGAGTCCTGTGAACATAATCTGAGGCTGCAGAATTAGAGGTGAAATTGGACTCAGGCTGGGCAGAGCCAGCTCAGAGTGGGGTCCATTTATTTGGTGTCTTTGAGTCCAATAAAGACAGAACACCTGCAATAGCACTGGCAGGCTGAAAGCTCCTCTTCAGTCTCCAAGAGAAGCCACTTCCACAGCTTGAATCAGAATAGTTAGTCACTCCCCCATCCACTCCACTAAAGTGAACCGTCAGGTTTCTTCCTTTTCTGTCCAAAGATAAGGAAAAGCTGGGTATCGCTCTAATGAGCGCTGCAGTACCTTTTCGGAAGCATCCAGCATGTTTCTTCATTTGCTCAAGTGTTTCCAGGAGAGTTTAGGCTGCACATAAAGATCAGTCACTGTCAGCAACGATCGGGGAGCAGCTCTGTTTCTCTTTGCCTTATTCAGCCAAAGCTCATGGATGAAAAACAGGTGCTTGAAGCTGGATTCAGGCAAGTTAGGCCAACTGGCAGTGTGTGCTGCTCACGGAGCTCGCAGTTGCAGTGCAGGCACCTTAGGCAACTGCTGTAAAAACCCATTTGGTCAATGCTGTGCATAGATAAAGAGAGTTCCTCGGTCTCTGATGGCAAACTCTTGCAATGATTTGCAGGAAAATCCACCTAGTGAAGAAAGCTACAGTACATTAGCTCAGCCACAGGGGTTATGGCAAATGCACTTACCAGTCTTCAGCTCTGTACACGAGCTTCCCAGAGGATGTGGAAGAGGACATGGAATTAAGTTCTTAGTCTCGGTCTCTATCCTCAATATGTTCAATGGCTTGAGGCCAAAATAAGCTAGAAGCTAGGCACCCAGAAAATGAGAAACACACACATGCTGTGTTTGAAAAAACTAGTTTAAATGACTTGCCAACTTCATAATTGAAATCTCTTACAAGTATTTTTTTCTCAATAGATGAAGAAATGGAGAAGCAAGCATAATATCTCCTTCTGTAGTGTCAGGAAGCTGCCAATCATAAAAATCACAGAATCATAGCATCACAGGATGGTTTGGGTTGGAAAGGACCTTAGAGACCATCGAGTCCCACCCCCTGCCATGGGCAGGGACACCTCCCACCAGCCCAGGTTGCTCAAAGCCTCATCCAGCCTGGCCTTGAACCCCTCCAGGGATGGGGCATCCACAGCTTCTCTGGGCAACCTGGGCCACTGCCTCACCACCTGCACAGTGAAAAATTTCTTCCTAATGTCTAGTCTAAATCTCCCTTCTTTCAGAACTTCCTTTTCTTCCTGACACTCCTTGTCTTACTGACTGCACATTAACATCTCCAACATACAACAAAGGCCTCTTACGTTAAATTATTTCATGTCCTGTGTAAGCCTGACTCCGTCCACAAGTAGGGCCCAGGCTGTGCTGTGAATGAGACTTTGTGTGTAAAGGTGCAGCATTGCACCAGCCAAGAGTACACTGGGAAGCATAAGAGGGCAGCTACGAGTTCAAGGGCAAGTTTGGTCACACCTACATTTCTTGCTGGGGCTAAGACCCTGTTATCCAAGCTGTCCTACTTATATAATATAACCTTTCTTACTACATCCTCTACTGGTGTTTGGCTAGTGGAATTCACAGCCTTAATGTTCTTCCCTTTTTGTGTAAAGTCCCAAGATTTTCTCGATAAAATGTCACCCAAGAGTGTAAGCTGAGAAGCAAGTTCTCCCTGACCGCTGTGGAGGCAAGGCCAGACCCCATGGGAGAATGACGATCTGCCAGCCCTGCCAATCTGCTCCTCAGGACCTCGACCCAAGACATAAAATCATCACTCTCTTCTCCTGCTTGAAGAGGGACCTCTTCAAACATTACTTTGCACAGGATAGAGAGCTGTAAAAAGCCTGCTTGTTTGAGTTATTTAAAAATTCTCTTTGAGCATACAAACTCTGCACACTGCTGGTGGCCAGGATCAGAGTTCCTCCTGTCCTCCATCTCCGACATTTTCCTTTGTGCCTTCTCTGGGATATGCCAGTGCATTCATAGTGCAGAGAGCAGAAAATGTCCCAGGGGCTTAAGGGTCTACAAATTCTTCTTGCAGAAACAGCAGGTAATAATTGCGCCTCTGCACTCACTGGGACAAAGGAGTCCAGGGGGATTTATCCATCGAGGAAAAAGGTAGGACTTTGCCTGGCCATGCAAAGAGTTTTGTGTTATAATGATGGTACATTCAAAATATTTTTAGGAGAGGTTGTTTGTACAAAATCAGAGTATACCACGACCATCTTCTTTCCATGCAGCAGCATGGGCCTAGGTGTTGAGCTCCCTTTCAGCTTGCTGCAGGTAAGACAAAGCAACTCTCCTACTGCGTATTATCTCCTCACTGGATGAGTTCAAGCCTGCTGTAATCCCCCAGTCCTTGGCTACTAACTCCCAACGTCAGGCTGAGAGCAAATGATCCGGTGTCTGCCCAGTGCTCACAAAAGCACAACCTCTGCTTGGCTGTAAATGGCGTGTCTTGGCAGAGAAAACACCAGGCACGGAAAGCTCGTGACATTTTGCCTGCCACTACGTACAGACGTTGGCTTGTTACAAGCACATATTGCGCTGGTCTCACGCTTTGTAGCAATCAGCCCTTTTGCTTGGATTTAGGTGAAATGGTCTGAAAAAGGACAAAGGTTCATGATGTGGGAGCAGCAGTTGAAGAAGTGGTTTTGATGTCTGCCCAAACAGCCATTAGAGGCAAAAAGAAACGCCAGCTTGCAGCTGGCAGAACGTTTCAAGTGCTTTGAGTGCACACAACCGCATGGCGGAAGTAACAAGCAGATAATGCCCAAATCATCTTTTCTTGTTGGAAAGAAGCTTAAATTCACAGTCATTCTCTAGGAGACAAAACTATTCTACGGAAAAAAAGGTTTTGTCTAAGGGCTTGAGAGGGGTGTTGAACAAGCCAAAACATATTTAAAAGAAATCATTCATAAACAGTGCTTGTACTAGAAATTTCTAGGGAAAAATGAAGCATATCAGGAAGACGGAAGGCATTAAAAGCATAAACATGAGTTTAAACCTCTATTGAGAGAATAAAACAAATATTTAAAGAGTTTCATACCGGATAGAATTCCACCTTTTCAGGAAATCCAACCCCTAAATCATTTTGGTTATCCCAGTCTCCAGCAATGGATGAGAAAGAAATAATTTTAATTCTCAAAATAAAATGGTGCTTTCTAATCAGCTTACAAAACTTCCAGACCCTCATGTTCCAAATACTACCATTTTTCTAGAACAACTCGTAATTTGATTTGATTATCCAAAAAGGCTGTTTCTTGAGATAGTCTCATCAAACCAAGGCCTTCTAAAATTATTTCTGTTCTTATGTTGACTCTGGCAAGGTGTTCCTGGAACTGCTGCCATCTCCACCGAGCTCGTCTAGTTGTCGCTGTGGGGCCCTCTTCAGCGTATGGCAAAGAAACAGATGCCCACACACATCCTTTATCTGTCTGAGGGAAGAGCTATGCTGCTATAGGCACAGCTGTGGATGGAGAGTACAGCAGGGACAGGCACGTTCTGACTTGATTTAATATTGTGTTTTGCTGGGCAGAAAAATATCCCAGTGTAAAAATGTCTTTGGCAGAACCTCACCCTGCAGTGTCAGTCCTCCCTTCCATCCCCCCGCATCTCAAACAGCTGTGATACTCTGTCTGGTGTCACCTTAATGCCAAAATTTTTGCTCATATCACAGAGATTTTAGGGATACAAGCAAGTGTGTGTGTGCGTAATGATTTTTGGAATATCTCCCCAGCTGTCCGTGGAAAGGCACCAGGAAGGGAAGGATCCAGAATGTGTGCAAGAACTGGTGAATTAGTCACCTTTAAAGAAAAAAGTACCTGCAAGAAATTCTCTTCTTTAACACTCTACAGACCTCTCCTTCCCATCTCTTGTCAGCAAAATGAGCTTGATGGATCATACTGAACCTTTGCACGATATCAGCTGCTGATTTTGCAGATGGAATAAGGCCAGATTCAATGGGCTATGGGTCTGCTAGTGCCAGACACTCATTGCTCCCAAAGCACATGGTAGATCTGGGCTGTTCCATGATCTTCCTTTTCCCAGACTACAGGCCAAGAACTCAAGTTAAATGGTCATCCATGGCAGTGGTGAAATAAGAGTTTGTCAAAATCAATAGAGAAGGTGCCACACGTGTGAGCTGAGCTCAATAACATCCATTTTATGGTTCCAAGAAATAGCCCATTTTAGAAAAAAAAATTCTATGTTTATTCAACAAAGGACTTGTAGTTGTATTATGGCTAGTGGATTTTGAAAAGATAAACATTGTCGAAGAATTGCCTGAGCCTCTCTGGTGATCGACTGT
Source organism: Pterocles gutturalis (assembly GCF_000699245.1). NCBI lineage: Eukaryota > Metazoa > Chordata > Aves > Pterocliformes > Pteroclidae > Pterocles > Pterocles gutturalis. The sequence continues at coordinate 32,944 of NW_010112542.1, read as the reverse complement.
TGAGCTGGGTTCTTAGCCATATAAGTCAAGGTGAAGTATTAATGATCTCGGTCCAAGGAAGCACTCCATCACATCCCTAACTTTGCTGTATAACTAGTCCCCTTGGAATCTATTGCACAGCACAAATGCTTACAGGTAGACACATATCTAAGTGCTTTCCTGCCTAAATCCTTCAGATGAAGAGCCAATATTTTTAAACAGCTGAATAAAAGCAGAAAGTGATCCAGACCAGGCAAAAATTGAGACAATTTGAGACAATAAATGCGATTTCAAAGTGTTTCCAATAAAGGGAGAAATGAGAAAGAGACTAAAGGGATGCAAGACGAAGATGTAGACGTTTGATGTTGTACATGAATTGCAATACTGAGTAACAATGCAGCAAAAGGACAGCTTTCCCCAAACGCTTGGACACAATATTGCCACTGAGGCAATTAATTGAATTAGACTAATAAGAAGAAGAAAGTCTCCTTTGCAAACATAACTGCTCACATGCACACAAATGCAATTATTTTGTGTTTAATTGACAGGAGAAATTTGTGTGTGAAATTAGCAAGGAGAAGAACTATTGCAAAACGAACAAATAGCGTGGGAAAGGGCTAACTGCACAGTCAATGCGGCAAAGATCCTGTGTTCCATCTGTGCCTCAAGGAATGAAATAGAAAAGTTAAGAGCTCCCACCATGAGCTTCCAGCAGCATGACTGTTTATATGCAACAAAAGGACTAAATAAATACAAGGAAATGGGGAGAAAAAAGTTCCATCAGCAATTTTTAACCATGTTTTCTAAAGAAATAACCTCTCGTGGAGCTTTAGCTCCACTTACTGGCTGTAAATTCAAGTCCTTACATGTGCTCGAAGGACAGCTCTCAAATAATTTTTACTGCCTTCAGTCTGATCTCCCTCACTGTCCAGCTGAGCTACCCTTACTGACCTTGGTGCAGCAGAAATCACAGAACGGTTTGGGTTGGAAGGGACCTTAGAGATCATCGAGTTCCACCCTCTGCCACGGGCAGGGACACCTCCCACCAGCCCAGGTTGCCCAAAGCCTCATCCAGCCTGGCCTTGAACACCTCCAGGGATGGGGCATCCACAGCTTCTCTGGGCAACCTGGGTCACTGCCTCACCCCCCGCACAGGAAAAAACTTCCTCCTAACATCCAATCTAAATCTGCCCTCTTTCAGCTTAAAGCCATTACCCCTCGTCCTGCCGCTAGATCACGTACCAGTCCTCATACAGCTGTAAGACATGAGTATTTATCTGCATGGAGCAGTGGCCCACCACCTCAGCCCAACCAATGTCTTTTTAAACATACCACAAAGGGTGCGTGTCTCATACCAAGCAGCAATGGAGACACTGCTGGGCTCATCTGTCTTGGCTCCTCCTCAGCATCACAACTGGATTTGCAGATAGAATTAACCTAATCTTCCTCGGTCTTACGGCGGAGCACCTCTGCAGCCTGTCAGCACAGACTCTTAGGAAGAACCAGAAATGCCAGACATAAGATAAGCTACAGTGGCCAAAAGTGGGTAAGGAAACAGCTGGAAGTCAGAGGTACCCATGCACAAAGGCCCATGGTGGACCCTTAGCAGGAATAGAATCCTAGAATCATAAAGGTTGGAAGAGACCTCAAGGATCATCAAGTCCAACCCAACACCACCCAACCCACTAACCCATGTCCCCAAGCACCACATCTACACGTTTCTTGAACCCCTCCAGGGATGGTGACTCCACCACTGCCCCTGGCAGCCTGTTCCAATGCCTCATCACTCTTGCACTCTTACAACAGAACCTATAGACAGCTGATCAGAGAAGAGCAGGGTAACCTGAACTTATGGACTGTCCCATGAGGAGCAGCTAAGGTCTTTGGGCTTGTCTAGTTTGGAGGAAAGGAGGCTGAGGGGTGACCTCATTGCTCTCTACAGCTTCCTGAGCAGGGGACGTGGAGAGGAAGGTGCTGAGCTCTTCTCCCTGGTATCCAGTGCTGTGATGCTGCACTGGGGGAGGTTTAGACTGGACATTAGGAAGCATTTCTTTACCAGGAGGGTGGTCAAACACTGGAACAGGCTTCCTAGAGAGGTGGTTGATGCCCCATGCCTGTCAGTGTTTGAGGCATTGGACAATGCCCTTAATGACATGCTTTAACTTTTGGTCAGCCCTGAATGTCTCAGGCCGTTGGACTAGTTGATCCCTTCCAACTGAAATACTCCTCTTCTAGACCAGCAATATTCATGGTATCCCAGCAGCTACCCATTCAGGCACAGGGAAGCACATCTGATCCAAGGAGCTAGAGAGGAGCTCACCAGCAGGAAGAAGACAAATTCCTTCCAAACTACAGAGAACAGCACGTGCCATCAGTGGTCCATGTAAGGGCACTGCAATACCCTAATTAAGGCTGAACAGCAAATGGCAAAAATTCCCTTACAGAGCCAGAAAGCAACAAAAGGTGGACTCAGAAAGCCATGAGTCTGTCAAAAAAAAAAACCCCACACCCTCATGACACCTGTATCGTCAGACCATCCTCAAGAATGGAAACAACGTGCTTAGTCAGCCTCCTGTTCTTCAGTAATGTCTATTTCGGACACGCATATAGCTTTGCAGTTGCTAAATTTCACAAACTTTTTCTGACCTTCAGCAGAGTGAAACAGGCTGGGGGTTTCCCTGCAATTTCCCAGCCATGCCCCAGTTCTCGTGGGAGGAATCTGATGTGAATTAACCACCTGCTCACAGCCCCACACTGCGCCCAAGCACCCGACGCCCACCGTGATCCCACAGGCTGCGGGTGGTACCTGCGGGTGGTGGGTAAGGCAGGAGCACAGGCGGCAGAAAACACTGTTGCTGTGATCACTCGGAGTCTGTGGGGAGTCAAGGCTGCCTCTTGACCTGCTCGTTTGCAGCAGAGCTATACTAGCAAAACCGTCACCTTTAGGTCGGAGTTAACTGAACCCAACTTGACCTTCCTTCTGCTCATTTTTCTAGTGCAGGAAAGCCCAAAGGCACAAGGCAAAGTCACATGCATTAAGAGGGACTACCTTAGAAAGGTTAGCTCTTCTTTTAATCATCCATTTCTGTTATTGCTCAGATACCGTACCTCACGCATTTTCATCCCTCTGTGTCTTTAGACCCAGAGCTGCACGGCTCTGTGCCAGGCGTTTACTGTTAGCTGCTCTGATGAGGAAACCATTTTCTTTACTGCAGACTGTCAGCATGTATCCTTTTAAAGAAGAGGATAGTTTCTGTGGTCTTTTATGAGGAGGCATGCCAGGTGTGTAATACATCCAGAGCACCCTTGTTTCTCCTCCCCTCCACTAAGGTCGGAGGTGTGCGGGCTGTGTGCGCATTCAGGACCCAGGGTGACAGCACAGGATCCCCATCTCTGAAGTCTCCTGTTCATCAGGAGCTTTGATCACTCTACACCAGATAGCACTCCTCCATCGTGTCCATGAGTAAGACATCCAGTACGACACTTCAAAAGTCTGGCAAGAGTGATCCAGAATTTCACAAGGATACTGTCTCTGTTAAAGATCAAATTATCTCTGAGCACAGGGTGAAAGATTTTATTCATTTATACAACAGCTTGTCACCATGACTGGATGGTGCCGTACATCAGCATGCACACATGCAAAGAGCTCCCCAGGCAGTCCAGGGGAGTTAGCTACAACCCACGCGGAGCGGCGTGCTAACAGCCTGTTACCCCGAGCCAGCACTTCTCCCCTCCTTATCCATACCAGCCTGCTCGGTGACCATGCAAAGACCTCAGTCCCATGCTCCACTGCAGTGCAGATGAGCTTTCTGTTGCTTATGATCTCGATGAAAAGCATCTATAAGCATGACAAGTGAGTCGCAGTTTTTGTCCAAAGTGAACTCTGGAAGCATAGATTGGTTTTGACTGCATCTCTCTTTTGCCTCTCTCTCCAGATGAAGCCCATCCATCACTTCACATTCAAGCTTTCCTAGTTTATACACAGCACAGCCACTGCCCTAGCTGCTTCTCACTGTAAGCAGCTGAATCTTGAAAGCAGTGTTACAGAAAATATGAACTGGGTTTAAAACAGGAATACTGTGTGTCCATCCTTTGGAATATGACCTTCCAAATCCATAGGGAAGAAACTGTGTATTAAATAATGGAGGCACGCTGGTGTAAAACTGCTTTGCACAAGCAGCTACCATGTTCAGGCTTCAAAGGCCGCTCGACTCGGTTGATAAAGTTGAGGTGCTGCTGTTCTGGTGAACGGGAGGGTGAGTTCATGCTCCCATGGCTCCATATGTGGAGCTCAAGGTCTATGTCTTGCTTCATTTCCCAGTCTGGAGCACAGAAGTTTTATGCTAGCTGTCTCCACAGGGAAGAATCATTCCCAACAAAAGCTGGGCGAAAAAAACACAATCACAAAAGCCCTTCTAATAGAAATACAGAGCCAGAAAGGACAAGGAGAAAAAAAGCTTTTGAAACTGAAGAAGACTTTTCTTGTCCAGAAACATTTACCCATTTAATATAAAGCCTCAGGAAGGAAATGCAATAATCTACAATGTTATCACTGAACTGCTGCATTATCTAAAATATACATTAAAAAGTCACCCTGCTGCAAGACAAAATATCATTAACTTCCTGATCTTTAGAGCAGCCAAGTCCTTCAAGGGATACTTAATATCAAAGCACAGCATATCTCAGTTTTTCCAGCTGAAATGGCTCTGTGCAGAGTATAAAGGAAACACAGGCCTTGCTTATATTAAGCATGAAAGCTGAAGACTACACCAGAAATTTTTTTGATCCTCCCATACCTCTGAAATGGAATAATTACGCAGAAGGAGAACAACTTCATCAGGAAATTGTCCATCAGTTTTCAGTCAGAATGCGATCATCATTTTTCCTTTTTTCCCCTTCCTTCCCTATACATTCCTTCTGGTGTTTCAGACGAAGTGCACAGTGATGAGAACACACCTGCCAGCCAGAAAAGCCTCCGCAATACATGCATACGGGGATCCCCACGTGAAAATGAGTGGAAGAGATTGCAGGGTACGTAGATCACAACTTGTGTGCAATTATTTAGAGTGGGATCCTTGTTCAGAAACTGAGCTCAATGTCTTTGTATCACTAAAGTCCTACAAAGATGATGACAATGGCGTAGAGGCCTCGAGCTGGCCAAGTGGGCAGTTGTTAATACGAAACTTGAGCCTTGTCTAAAATCAAGTAATCCGGTGTTTAAGAAACGTGTGGTGCTTCAGGACATGGTTTAGTGGGTTGGGTGGTGTTGGGTTGATGGTTGGACTTGATGATCCTTGAGGTCTTTTCCAGCCTTAATGATTCTGTGATTCTATGATTCTACCTGCTGAGTGTGACAACAAGAACTCCCACTGCAAAACAGTGGCAGCAGTACTGGAATATTCTCTTCAAGAACAGGTAAGGATCAAAAGATTATGGGAGAAGGCCCACATCTTCTCTCCAAAAGAAGGATTCCCTTACAGGTGGAAAGGACTGAAGGGGACAGACTTCTGAGTCCATCCAGATAGTGGGATGTAGAGAAGACGACCTGTAACAGGGAAAGGAGAAGTCTGAGCATGTAACTTCACAATTCCTTTTAAAAACATCTTTAGAAACTCCCGGTGTGTAGACAATTTGGAGTCCCAAGAAATAAAACACCAGTATAGGATGCTGTTGTACGCTGGCTCATTTGAAGCTCTAGATATCTGTAAATGCCCCCTTGTGTTTAAGGGAGCTTAACCCACACAATATTTACACACCTGAGAGCTCTATAAATCCAAAGCACATAAGGTAATCCCCTAGGATGCACGTCGGATGGTCTGTGTTATAAACCATCTGAAACCTGAGATCAGATTTGCAAAGACATCACCGTTTCCACAGCCTGCCCCTCCCCAGCAGGATATTAAGCGGTATTCATTAAAAGCAGTGACGCAGCTGGAATAAAGGGAATAACACAGAGCTAGTTCAAGAGGAGGACTTAAATAGCTCAGAAGCTGCCGTGAAGCACGAATGGCCCATCTTCGTATTCCACCTGACGATGCAGTTTGTGGCAGTCTTGTCACAGCCACACTGCAGCCCTGGGAGTGGTGTCAGCTAAATGTGAAGACTCTTTTCTCTCTCAGTTCTTAGTCATGCTTACGGTTACTGGGTAGCTCTTGCAGGCTCAGATCTGCCAGCCAAAAAAGGGCTCTTGGGTGAACTTTGCTATTCTCTCTGCTTAAGTACCAGCTAATTCTTCAGCTGTGTCGGTTGGGACTTGAGTGGTGCATAAAGCTTGCAGGGGCTTTCTGCAAAAGGATAAATGTCACTCTTCGGTGCTGGATGGTTTACAGTGGCTGATTTTACCATTCATCTGAGAAATCTTTAACAGAAATATTAATACTGGAAATAAAAATATCAGTATGAGTGAGACATGAATGGAAGTGTGGGTACATGAAAGCACCAGGAAAAAAATGTCAGGACAAGTGTCAAAGGACTGGTGTGCGTTAATTGCTACAGAGCACTGTATCCATGATTTTATGCAAATGCCAAAAAAAAAAAAAACGAAGAAATAATTCACTTAAACATAAGATGAAGGTGGAGAACAGTGCTGGAGCCATAAACTACTCAAATAAGGAAAAAGTCAAATTCATTAATTTTACCTAAAACTTGAGGCAACAAAAAATATAAGGCAACAGGTCCGAACATCATGAACGCCACATAAAGGCACATGTATCTCCTGCATTCCTTATTTTTAACTACAATAACACCACTGCAGAAAATTTTCAGAATGAGTCTGTATATATTTACTTCCTTCCTCATAAAGAAGTCATTTTCTCCATCCCTTTATTGCCTGGTCTCATTCTAGTTTATCAGCATCCTCTCCTTCTGGGATGTCAAACAGTGAAAGAAATATTTGCAGAGTTCCTTCTGCACACACCCCCTTCAAAAATTGTGCTTTCTTGTCTGCTTTGATAGCTGCTCTTTGTTGTGCGAGTCTCATAACAAGCACTTTGCAGCACATAGGACAGAGGGCTTTGCTTGCAGGACTGAGGTTTCTTTTTTAAAAAGGTGTTAAAAGAAGAGTCAATAGGTCCTTGCAGCTGCTTGAAGCATGTTGCACAGCCTCGGGAGCGAGGGGCATTTCTTCACCAGAAATATTTCAACATCAGATACAGGCCTAGGACCACCAATGCTCTTTGCAGCATTTGCTCCGGTAGCAGTAGCAGGAAACTCCTACCTGTGGCAAGCTCGGAATAACTGCTGGTGGTCCAAGAGGACTGAGTCTTCCTTTCATTCCCACGGCAGTACAAATGGGCTAAATCCAAATTACAGCGGAGTGAAAGAGGAAGAACGACACAGGACGGGCGGGTGATGCTGCCCAGCTGGCAGGGTGGGTTTGTCACCGCGCCTTTTGTGACACGGGTAGCAGCAAACAGGTCATCCTCACTTCAGGCTGATCCCATCCACAGCCTGGCAGCCACCTGCCAAGACGGAGGCAGGAGGAGCAGTCTGTATGCCAGCCCCACGCTGGCTGGGAGTAGAAACAGTTGGAGGACGCGGGAACAGATGTGTGCATGTTACACACATGCTTTTGTGCTTTTCTCTCCTTTTCGTTCCGCCCCAGACTAAACCAAGGCAGAGACAGGATGTTCCTGCAAAGCAGCAGGGGCCAAAGGAGCAGATGGGGACAGGCCTGCTCCTCGCTAGTCCTGGTGCGCTCTTCACAACTTCGTTTCCTGGGTTTTGCCTTCTGCTGTTAAAATTCCTGCAGGCAAGGGAGAGAGGATGGCTTGCAACACGAGCACAGCATGTGAGCTGTGGCTTTCGTCTTTATTTCCAGTCCAGGTCCCCCAGTCATAGAATATGTGTTAATTCTCAAAGCAAGAAGATATTCTGCAACTGCTTCAGCAGGCATGTTTTTAAAAAATAAATCTTCTGCTTCTTCCAGCAGCTCACAATTTCAGTTTCTCTTTTGATTTCTGTGCTGTTCTTATTAATGTTCAAATCAAGGCAGCAGATTCTTTGGCACCATAAACTGGGAGACTGACAGAGCGACTCACCCAGAGCATGCATTTCGGATGTTTCACCATGCCCAGACTGTACCGACTGCATCCTCCCAGAAGTAAGAGCTTACCTTGCTTTTGTCAGACCTTCTCCAGTGCCAGGTTATCCAGAGTTATACACACCACCCCACTGGAGCAGCTCTCATGAGGAAAGCTCCCACTGAATATCACGGCGTGCTTTTTGCAGCAATTACCTCGGTGGTGCTGTTTCCACATCTCTGCAGTTTTGTGGTGACACGAACAGAATGGTAAATCAAACAGAGCTACCTTCGCTTCTGATGCGTTAGAAACACGGTCGTGGTGCAGCCTCAGCTCGCTCTTTTTGTACGCTTGGAGACAGCTTCTTCTGTTTTATTCTGGGATATGCAACAGAAGGGAGAACACCAGATGACTTGCCAAATGGAGGGGAATTAAACTGTGCCAAGTGCTTTCTGGAGTTTACTTACAGACACTTACGCCCATATCCCAAACTGTCTCGCTGCAATATTTTTCCACTAAAGCTAAAAATGGTGCAAGATGCATTATTGTGCATTTCTTCATGGATTACTAGCTCCCTGTGTACTACAATGCTTTTCTATTGGTAATATGTGCCCTGCTGGTTTTGAAACGGATGCCGGTACATCAGAACCCATCTGCTACCTGTCAGCAGTGAAAGTGTTAACGCATTAGATTACAATAAAGCTTCACGAAAAGCAGCATCCCCACCAGCTAAGGCTTATTCCTTGGGGGACAGATAACGCTTTTCTTATCATTCCAACTAAACCCCTCGGAGTTCTCTTACATTTCTGCCGGTTTTTTCCACCACATCCCAGCTGTTCACATGTGGTGGGCACCCCTGTGTCCTGCAAAGATATTTGCAGGTCTGTAAGTATATTAGAAATGTCTGGGCTTTCAAAGCCAGGCTTGTTCAGAGACGTAGTCCATCTTGTAATTGACTGTCAGCTTGATTTACAATGGCAGTTGTGATGGGTTTGGAGATTTCAATCCAAAAGGCTCTCTGAAATAAATGGGGGGAAGAGTCAATCCAGCGAGGTGACTCGATTTGTTAATATCATCAAAGAACAGGGAAGGATTTAGGCAACACATCAGCCCCAAACAAAATGCGCTCGGGACAGAAGCAGCCCAGGCAGAGGCAGTTTATAAAACAAATCACAGCAGCTGTAGAAATTATAGAAGCAGATGGAGGAATGAAGGTCAGAAAGGGGAAATTAAAAAATCAGTCTATTCAGAAGCAAAGCTAGGAATGAGCAACAACATTGAAGTTCTGAAGATTTTGACCTTCAAATGCTTTGTGTCGTTTGTGGAAAAAGCTTCATGAGAATCCAAATCATATGTTATGGGCTTGAATTGGTGGCACTGTGGATTTTCCAGTCAACCAGTTTCCTTCAGAAACATCGTGCCTGACCATTTAATTTTTGTAAAATCCTGAAACTCTGGTTGAACATGCAGAAGGGAGGCAAAGGGGAAGGGAAGAAGATGCTGATAGAGACTTCCATGTTCCTTGGTTGGTCTCGGGAACAACAGACCTTTATCTTCACTCCTGAAGCTCCAAACACCTTGAGTTTTGCAGCCGTTGCCTTTCTATTTTTAAAGTGAAGAGACACTCCAGATGCAGTGAGGTTAGCCAAAACTGAGACAACTAAGGGAAAACCTGTTTTGCCCCTATAGCAAGAGCTTGTCAGCAGGTGGAAAATGTTAATACCTTGTTTTCCAGCCACAGCTTTGTCAAGTCTCACTCCTGTGTTTAAGCTCATTTTCTCTGTTTAGACTAACACACCTGAGGTTTTCGCTGAACTGGAATCATTCGTGGACATTTTTGGCTTTGTTCAGATATCATAAACAGCGATAAAAAGTAAAGCAAAGCTGATTTCAAAATCTATCACATATTTTATACAGAAACTTATATATCAAAATTGGGCAGTTTTTGAAAGAGACCCAACAAATACCTGAATGATCATCTCAATTCTCCATGTAGACACAGCTGACTGATTTGGCTAGTTTATTACTTTGCCACAGGGATCCTCCCATCTCCTGCTTCTGAATTCTGTGCTTTGCTGTTAGGCTACAAGAACCCAATAAGTCAAAAAATGAGCCACATCAGCAAGCAGCTGCTTGGTAAGAATCCTTTCTGCATGCCAGTTTTGAAGTTGATACCGCAAGCTGCAAGTGCTGTGGTCTGTCTTTGGGTGTCCCAATCCTCTTGGTCGGGCAGGATAACCCCTTTGGTAACTCACACATGCACAGACAGACAATAATTTCAAAATCAAAAGTTTCTACAAAGTGAACTACAGAATAAATCCCCATTTATTATCACTGCAACAAAGTCACCTCTGTCCTCTCGACACTGAAGAACAAGCACTTTCGAATGCCTGATTTCAGTCAGCAAGGGGACCACAGACATATTCCCAATATCCAGTCCAAAGTCCCAGTCTTAGTGCTCCAGTTCCTCTCTTCCCTTGTATAGGTAATCACTCCTCTTCACTCCTCAAGAAGGTTGAATTACTTCTGGATTTAAAACCCTTTTTCTCCATTGGGAAATTATTCGCAATTCAGTGACAATGGTTACAAAAAACCACGATTTTTCTGCTGAAAAGGAGTACATTTTTTAAAGAATATAATTCTGTTCCAATTTCTGTTAAAAATATTTACCTTAGAAAATAAGAGGAAAACACAAACCAAAAACTGTGTGAAAAGATGGGTTTGAAATAAACCACTGTACAAAAAAACAGGTGGCGCTTCTCATCACCCTTAATTCTACTTCTTTACATCAGCTTCACTCCTGTTTTCCTTATCTTCAGAGCTCATTGCAAGCTTGTTCAAGACGCATCACCATTCTCCTTCCATTACTTCCTATCTTCTTGGCCTCATCATTGAAAACCCTCTTACCTTTCAATTCCCGTGCATCTCCTAATCTCCTACCAGTACCTCTTTCCTGTTTCCCACTACTGCCAGAGTGCCTTTCAGCCCAGACAAAAAGCAATCATGTCCTAGTTTTAAGGCTCTGCCACAGTTTCTCCGGATGTATCAGCTGTAACTGTGCTCCCTGTTACACAAAACCAGATCCATTAACCAGACATTTTGTTATTATTCCCTTTATTTAATTCATTGAATTTTGTCTTTGGATATTATCACTTACCTGGCAAAAACCTGTGGGATCTCATTAAAATTGTTTTCTGTTGCCCTTCTCCCAGAAGACAATGTAGGACAACCATATTAATTAAAATACAGATAGATCCCAAAGTCTCGACAACATTCCCCGTGAGGCACGTGGCCATAAAATTCCATCCATTCACACTCCCCAGGATCTGGGTTTATTTTTTTTTTGGCTGTCTGTAGCCCTCTTGGGATTGTCCGCTGGGGACTCTGTCTGGGGGAAGCTAGGAACTGCTGCAGCTGCATAATGCTACTGAGATAAATCATTTAGCAAATTTCCATATACGAATGGTTTTATTAAAGTCATTTAAATTGGGCCAGAGATGCCAAGGTTCAAAATCTCCAGAGAGGTCAAATATAAAGCCAAGATGAATATGGGATTTGGCAACAGCAGTCTTTAGGGCACTGTTACAGAAAGGGACAATGCAATGGAGATTCAAACACGGCATTTTGGGATGGTAAAGAGTCAATGGACACAAAGAAACAAGGAAAAGAATAGGAAAGAAGATATGGCTAAAATAAGAAGCTTCTCAAAATATTGGAAGTCTTTGAAAACAATCCAAAATGAGCATACACCAAACATGGTATCATCAGCATGCTGTGATCAGGGAGTTTACTTAAACTAGACTAAAACATGAAGAAGTGAAGAAGTGGATGCTTCCTCCAAGGCAATTGTTCTCTGAAATTAAAAAAAAAAAAAAAAAGATTGAGAAAGGATTAAACATCAAATAATAAAATAGCTGGAGTTCCCTGAAGGATGAGATGCAGCAAGAGAAAGGCTGTCTGGGAAAGCTTGCTTTCCAGGTTTCTGAAGAGTTACTGCTTTTCAACACAGAACTCCACTCCCCAGGAAACTCCTCTCCTCGGGACTGTGAAATCCACATCTTGGCTAGCAAAGTGCAGTTCCTTGGAAAGTAAGTTTTACTCTGATTCTGGAAGAAGTGGCAATTGTTTCTAGCTTGTCCATGCTCTGTTCAAAAATGCAAAGACAATGTCTTAGACTGGGAAAAGCTCCCGTGAAATAGTGGCGGGTTTCAAAGGACAGCAAGGAGGAAGGGATGGCCAAAGCCAGCTTTCTGCAGAGTACTGGAAGCCTTCAAAATAAACTTAGAAAGGGCATTCACCAAGTTTGGTAGCATTTGTATGCTGATATCTGTGTAGATAAAATCAGCCTTTGAGTTCATAGAATCATAGAATCACAGGATGGTTTGGGTTGGAAGGGACCTTCAAGATCATCCAGTTCCACCCCCCTGCCATGGGCAGGGACACCTCCCGCCAGCCCAGGTTGCTCAAAGCCTCAATTCTGTATCTCCTTTGGATCCATCTGCTTCTTGACTGCTACATCTAAGTTCTACTTCAAAGCTGGTATTTTACACTCTGAAAGGAAGATGAAAGGAGAGATACAAACTATTGTATATGCTCAGGAGAAGGTTCCTGTGAACATAAAGGAGAGAGGACTGAGGGCCAGAGACCAGCTCGGTGTTCAGAACAAATCCAAATTATGCCATTGGCATAAGAATTGCTGCTGTAACCGAGAGCAGAATCCAGCTTTATTCAGCACTGTTCAAAATTTCTTCATTGTAAATGAAGTGTGCCAATTCTGGGTGGTCCAGCCTCTACGGAGGGAGTCTCTACCTGCACCGTGGGATTCCTGTTCTTGGGACAGAAAACAGAAAATAATCTGAGGTTTCTGAAGCATCAGTATTCATACGCTGTCATTGCTGTCCAGCTGAGGTCAGGCTTCCTCTTCCACAAAGAAATACGAGCCAGCAACCTGCTTTCTCACCTTCTGCCCAGCCTTCCTTCTGTTCATCTGTGTACAGCAGGAAACCCAAAATGAGGGGGCAACGCTAGAGACAGACTAACAAAGCAAAGTTCTCCTCTGGAGGCTTTGAAAGTAAGCACCAGGAAACTGGGCAAGTAATAAACGCTACGAGGTTCTGTCTCCAGCAAGGGAAGGAACACGGCCAGGATGTGCTGGATACCTCGCTCCAGAGCCTGACTCACTCTAAAATGCCTGAGAGAATTTGGAGCTGCACAGCGGCCGGGTTGTTCCCCAGCCAGATGTTCCATAGCACAGCCCTCGCCCCGTGGGTGTGTGCGTGCTGCCCTGCTACCCTGCCGAACACCTCCAGAGAATTTCTGTACCATCTGGGAGCTGCAGACCTGGAGCATCCTCTGGGCAGGAAGCTGTTGGAGAGAGCAGGGGAAAGACACTTGGATCTGCCGCTTGGAAACAATTTACTGGGTGCTTCATTGATTTCAGAGCTGGCATAAGAATTTTTTTTCTTTTTTTTTTTCTTTTTTTTGGCTGCTGAAAACATTCTTAGTCCTCTTACAAAAGGGAGCGGCGCTTATGCAGCTTTCATGAAAATCCACGTTAGAGATAAATTTGCCCCTCGGGACTCAGAAGTCAGCAGTCGAAGCAGTCTGGCGTGCAAGGAGGCGCTCCTAAAATCCTGCCTGGGGTCGAGCACATTCTTCTTCTCACCCATGCAACTAGCAAGCTCTGCTAGCTGGTACAGAGTAGGAAGCAGAACGGTAAATCAGTGTCTCCTTCCTCTCCCCTTGCTTTTTTTCCAATCAGCATCCCACCCGACTGGATGAGAGCTGCCTGCTGAGTGCTGCTCGGCACTAAATTCACTAGCAGTATGCGAAATTCTTATTATTTGAACTGCTCTTAGAATTACAATACAATTATAATTTTCTTTGGTGGTTTATTTTTCTGTATTCAGATACAGGTGTAAACACTGCTTGGGACAATATTTATCCTGTTTATAGTTTCATCAACATATTAAAGCATTACATCTGAGTGAGAGTCCACATCAGGAATCTTTAGCATTACTCATCTACAGAAATACATAAAACCACCAGTAAGAACGAGTAAGGTCAAGGCTACCACTCTCAAAGGCCTGGGCTAGTGGCCGTTCACTAAAAACTCTCTCTGAGCCAGACACACATGTGATTTCTCCTGAATGTTCTCCTCCGGAAAACAGGAAGGCAATCTCCTGTCCTTTCCTACCACACTTCCCCCAGCCCCAACCACTTGCCTGAACACTACCAGACTCAAACTTACCCATAAACTGTGAAATTTTAGAAGTCCTCCCAGCTTACAGGGGCTGTGGAAACATAAGATGAATCTTAATGGCTCCTACGGGCAGTGCCTGGGGTCACCCTCGCCTGCCTGCCAGCGTTTATTGAGGTCGGTAAAACCGCTCTGACATTTACGTGTTGTTTGCAGAAGGAAAGGGGGGGGTAACAGACTTAGATTGGAGGCTGAGTCTCCATTTGATCAGGAGCTATTTGAAGAGTGCTGTTTGAAGAGTCAGACCAGATTTAGCGAGGCGGTTCAGGAGGGATCAATGGAGCTTTATTTCATATAGTCCCAATTTGAGGAGCAGGATTGCTTTACCTGAAGTTGCTCTTGAGCTGTTTCTGAGCAGAATACACGTGGATTTTATTCAACTTGCCACCATCTTCTCTCCTTAAAACCCTTTAGCTGATGTCTCGAAATTTCAGCCTTTGAAGATGTGTTATTTGACTTTTACAAGTCGACCTCTTTGATGCATCAGGCTACACACACAACCCTGACAGCTGCAAAAAGGCCCAAAGCAACTGGATTAAGTCAGCACAAGAGATGGGGTTTTCTTTGACATTAAAAAAAAAAACCCTACCAAATTTCCAGGGAGAAGTTCCCATCTTTACTCACCTCCCAAGAAGTCCAGGGAATGGCAGTCCAATACGGGGTTAACATTCTTCCGTTTTGGACCCTCACTGGAAAGCAGTGCCATCAGGTCAGCGGACAAGAGCACCCGGTTCAGCCACGGCATGGTTAAAAGATTAATTCATCCTTGAGACCAGACTGTGATTCTCCTGATTCAGCAGCACTCGCTCCATGTGCTTGAAAGTGCTTAGAAATTTTGTCACCCAGAGCCTACGTGGGTGACAGATGGAGACAGACAAAGTGGTGATGGCAGGAGTGGAGGGTGCAGTGTTTCCTTTCCTTTTTTTCTTCCTTAGTCAAACAAATGGCAGCCGAATAACACCCTCCAAACTCCCCCAACTCGGCAAGTTAAATGGCAGCTACAAGAGGCAACATTCGTTAGTTCAAGGGTTTGCAATGTAACACAAGGTTCAGCTGGTATTTTTCATGTGGAATGAGGCAAAAAAAAAAAAAATAGTTGGAAGACTTGGTGGCTTTATGGTGACTATTTCCTATTTCTCTGATTGTATTTGAGAGTTAAGCATGAAATTTTGCATTAAAAAAAATGTCATGTCACAGTAACAACCCAATAAACCTGACTGTGGAGCTTTTAAAGAAGCAGAAAGCAACAAACTCTTAGTACTCACTTGTAGGAGCATTTCAAGTAGTCCTTTTAATTAGCTTTTATTCTTGAACCACTTTTCCCAATAAATTAATTTCATACTGCTAAAAAGTAACAGAGCAAGAATCTTGGAATCTAAAGTCTGCTAACTAAAGAATGACTGTAGCACATGCAGCAGCAATACAGGCTCCCCATCTTTCATCATTATTGCCGTCTTCTTTCTCTCAGTGCCAAAGAAGCAGCAAAGCAACCTGTATCCTTTCTTTGGACCATATATATCTTCTTCCAGGTCTTTGGGTGTGGAGCAAGAAATAACAGGCTTGCTCCTGGGTTAACTCTCTTTAATGCACTGGTTGGAATCCATGGTCCAGCTCTGCTGGCCTGTTGTCCATCCTCTTTATTCTCTGTGTCAAAACCACTGGCTGTAGGCACCCAAAATAGCTCTATACGCCTTTTTTCCTGTTCTTCTTGGTTGTTACCTTCCTCTGTATCTACACATGTATGATCATTGAACCTGTCATTTTCTGCATTTTGTTCGCTGTGAACACTTCCATCATACAGTTATGGCAATTGTGTCTCTTCGTGTCCAACAGCTGCATCTCACCCCAGCGACATCTGCATTTTGCGGGTTGCATCTATGAAAACACTGTAGCAACAGACTATAGTAAAAATTCTGTTGCCATCCGTAGTGGTTCTCATTTTCTGTCCTTTGATGGGTTTTCTGCTCCTGAAGAAATTATTTTCTTTGCCAACTTGGAAGCGAAAACGTTGCTGTGTTTTATGGTGGTTTTTTTGCTTAGCTCGGGTCTGTTGTTACTGACCAGAAGGGAGCCCCAGGTGGGATCCTGACCGGAGACATCAGCTGCTTAAACAAGTGGAACAGCCGTCATTAATCTTGGCTTCTGGAGCTCATAACAGGAAAATGGAGCAAGCAGGGAATTGGTTCTCAATAAAAGAAGCGTCCTTCAGCCTTGCACAGTTTCATGTCCAGCCACTAATCAATACGTATTGTTCCCATCGATCACGGCAGCGGCAGGTGAGAAATTACTTGGACTCAAGGCTCATGTAGAGCAGCCATATGAGGATTTCCCCTGCACACTACAGACAAATCAATCTTCTAGAATAAGACCGTAAAGACGTATCAGGGAAAGGCTACAGACAAATCAATCTTCTAGAATAAGACTGGAAAGAAGCATCAGGGAAAGGTAAGAGATGATACCGAGGATGTTTGGGAACAAGACACTTTGTGAGGAATATTTCAGACAGGAAGAAAGTCTGGTTCTTGTCGTAAGGGTTTTCTTGTGCTTCAAAGATCAATACAAATATGTTAGAAGATACATCCTTGCAAAAACGCTGAGAGCTGAGAGCTAACTGAAAGGTGCTGCCTGCCTGCACACCAGGCCATCCTTGCCTTAATGTCTCATTCTCACTGATGTCCTGCACCCCACCTCTGGTCCACACAGCCCATATTTCTCTGTAGTGCTGCTTTGACCTGACTGCCTCGCTCTTGCCCCTTTCTCCTCTCTTCACCCAATCTCTTTGCCACACCAGGGCTGCATTCACCAGTAAAAAGTGATTCTTCTTCTACAAGAAAATCAATTCCTGAGTGCTGTAAGCAGACCCAGCCTCCCTTCTGCACTCTTGAACTGGCAAAGCAGTTGTTATGAGCATAATTTGCAATGAGCCCAAGATGCTAGAGGCCCATCCTACATAGAT
Source organism: Pterocles gutturalis (assembly GCF_000699245.1). Lineage (NCBI taxonomy): Eukaryota > Metazoa > Chordata > Aves > Pterocliformes > Pteroclidae > Pterocles > Pterocles gutturalis. The sequence goes on along the minus strand of NW_010112542.1, from coordinate 15,729 downwards.
ATGAGAATGTCATCTTCGGGTTACTGCTGTCTGAGTCCCCAGAGCTGAGTTCAGCCTGGCTGAGGCGTCACACTGAAATTCGACAGCAAGCCAGAAGTTCCTGGAAACACTCCAGGTCAGGTTGGACGGGGCTCTGGGCAGCCTGATGGAGTGGAAGGTGTCCCTGCTCACTGCAGGGGTTGGACCAGCTGGCCTCCGTGGTCCCTTCCAGCCCTGACTGTTCTATGATTCTACGATTCTAAGTCCCCATCGTACATCCCCAAACTCTGTACAAAGGCAGCTATGGCTCATCACAGTCCTCCCTCTTTCCTCCGCTGGACAGTAGGACACGTTAGTTCTGGCATCCACTGGATTGAGCATCTCTGAAGGAATGGTTTAATGGGCCTGACAGCTGTGGTTCTTGTTAAAAACAGAGGGGACCTTAAAGTGAGCCATGATGGAGAACAGAAAGGTTTTAATGGCTGAGAATGTGCCCGGTAGGTGAGACAGCCCCTGTGTTTGCAGCTGCTGCGCAGAAGAGGTTACAGCAAGAGGCGTTTCAATTCCCAGAAGGAAGAAAGCACTTCTGGTTGTATTACCAAGACAAATAGTGCAGCGAAATCAGTTCTGAGAGACAAGAATTGGTCCCGAAAGATTGACTGAGTAAATTTTCAATACAATTCAATTCCTACGCTCCTTGGCTACTTTCTATTTTTCCTTTATAAGCAGGTGGCAGCCAGTGCAGACCGTGGCACGCTCTTTTGTATGATTGATGGGTTAGACTCCTCAATTAAAAGCATGTTTGCAGGTTTGAGCAAATCTCTGTGGGGAGGGAGAAGGAAGAGCTCTGCGTGTGTGAAGAAGAAAGTCAGATCTCGTGTGTCTGTTAGCACCTCCGCTCCTGTTTAACGCTGTCGTTGTTTGACCGAGGGGATAAGCACCGCAGCTGTGACACCCAGCTCCTTTCCCGAGCGGTGTCCTCACCACCCTGCCAGGGACACGGTGAGACTGAGCGGGAGCTGGGAGTTTTGCCACCGCTGATTGAGACTGGCACCATCATCACACGAGGACTGAATGCGCTGCTGTTCTTGATGCCTTCTGCCACCCATCTTATCATCCTTTAAGGGCCTGGCTAGGGAGGCAGAAACTCAGGGAAGCTGTGTGTCACTATGGGTCTGAGCATTTTGAAAAAAAAAAAGAAAAAAGAAGAAAAAATATTATTTCTGCTCTGGGACATTATCATCACATTCCCTTTTTCTCCTTCAGAACACTGGAAATGCCCGCTGCTGGTGCCCCTCCTTTTCCAAGCCGAGGAATGCCCCGCTTTGGTTTGGGAGATCTGGGGTCACAATCCCCCCTTGTCCCCATGTCCCTGCGGGCTGCTGGGGCTGCGCGCGGGGCCTTCACCAACATGCTAGCTGGTGTTTACGGACTTTCTAACAAACACTGAGAGCAGACGGCTTGGGTTGCTGCTAAAGAGAGCCTGGCTCCTGACAGTGGTTTTAAAAAGGACATTTCACCTTTTTTTTTTTTTTGCTGAATTAAAATAACTAGTTGAGGATGACATGCAGTGAGTGTTCAGATTCCCTGCAATTCTTAAGATAACTCAACTTGTTTATCCTATACCTGGTAGTCTGTAACAAGTCCTTAGCACATGTTTTTCATGGGGTTCAGTATCTTTGGTACTTGGCTATTTCTTTTGCCCTCTCAAAAATAAGATTTTGATTTATTTTTTTTATTACGGTCACGATCACTGAGAGTGATCACAAGCAAGTTTTTTTTTTCTTTTGTTTTTACTAATTTATTGCCAAATACACTAAGGGGCTTCCCACTGAATGGCCAATATCTTTGCTACCTAAAGAACCCTGAGATGAAAAATTCCTGTTGTCTGCTGGCTGCGAGAAAAGCAGACTTGGAACCACGTTGCTATTAGCTGTATTCTGAGCTGGGAATTCACTGACAGTTATTTGCAAGGTGCTGAAACAACATTGTAAATTGGCTTGACTCCAGCTATACTTTGGAAGGAACACGTAAAACAGTGTGTATCATTCCAACCCGCCACGTTGCAGAGATGATGTAAATTTGGGATACAAAGCCATGTTAATGGATGTAGACGGCTTCTGAACTACAGGTGTTACTTCAGTTAGCTGTCATGTTCTGTTAATCTAAGGGATGTTCCTACAAAACTGCCTCTCGCTAGCTAAATCTGAGCGATCCTCTGGAGGTGCCTCTCTTTCTTTCCCTTCATTATAGACAGCTTGGTAGGTCTCGATCCCCAGTGGAAGCACTCGACTAAAACATCTCCAACTAGATGGAATGGAGCCAGTTGTGTGCATCCCCACTGGGAGCCGTGGAAATCGATGCAATCTTGATGTGGTTCAGAGAGACTGTGCAATTTTGAGCCAGACCGCTAAAGCCCAGCATACATCGGGCTGGATCCACAATTGGGGATGCTGAACATACTCCCATTGGCACAAACGTTATCTCTGGTTCAGAGGTGGCTTGGCCCTCCTGTATTGACTTTAAACATATTCAGAGAACAAATCAGGTGAGCAGTCCTTTGTATGGACTCCTGTGGTATGTGGGGCAGGGAGGTGTTTTAATCAACAGAGACTGTCGTGGAGTATAAGCCACAGCGTTGTATCATCTCCAGTGTTCCCAGCCCCTTGCAGGCTGATGGATTGAAAGGTTTCTCACGGCCATAGGCTGTGTTGCGGGGTGATAAGCCCTTTCCATCTTCTGTTGTCTGCACTGATTTAGGTCTGGAATGTACATGCCCAAACCTTACCTGAGCTTCCCTTTATGGCAGCAAAGATAAAACCTAAGACACACAGCAAGGATGTAGCATTAAATTATGTTGCCAGAGCTAAGATTATTCGCCCAGAGTGTCAGTCAGGAGGAAGCAAGCAGACAGCGTGAGAAGTACACTGATAAGGCAGCCAAGACTGGAGTCCGGAGAAGCATCTTTTGAGGTGGAAATGCAGCAGCCTGGGTATAGAGCTTTTTAGAAGAGGCAGACATGGTAGCATCTGCAATACTATGCCTTGAATCCTGCAAGACTCTGAGAGCCCCTGCCCTTTGAACGCCTATGGCTTTGGAAGATAAGCAGCATACAAGCAAGGGTAATTAGCATCTCCCTATCTTTTGTATGCAGTCCCTTAGTTCCCAGGACCATGGCACACACATCCTAAAACATTACTGTTTAAGAATTACTAAATCAACTTTTATCTGGATTTCCATGTGTTTCTTATAAATATTCATGTCTTTAGTTTCACAACACTGCTCTAAGGTACAGAAGTCTTATTATTTCCATGTTGTGAATAAGGAGCATTTCAGGAGATGTGATTTTATGTCTGCAGTTCAGATCACATAGATGTCTAACTCCCTTATTGCTCCTTCAAAACAGGGATTTAAGCACCTGGATGACCTAAACTGCCAGCACAAAGTATTACTCCTCTGAAAGGACAGGATAGTGCCCCAAAATCTCACCCTTAGTGATGGTCTGCATCAGCTCAGAAGCACATGCAGCATGGAGAAGGGGGCTTGCATGATCTGAACTGCTTGTGCCATTTCTTAGCCAAAAGACCATCTTTTCTGTGTATGTTGTTCCAGCATAAACTACAAGACTATATCTTACTGTGTTTAAATCAAAATAAGTCTTAAAGGAGTGAAGTAGAAAGTGAAAAAGTTCTACTTCATATGTATGTTTTAAGTTCTACCTGCGTAACTGCATTAAATCTTTTCCAAAAAAGGGGATGTGGGACAGATATTTGGGGGTTTATATAAATAACCTCACCGAGCGGCGGGTCCTTCCTGCAGCCTGTGAAATTATTAGCTGCTCACAACACTCATTATAACTCCAGGCACAACATCGTAGCCAGCCATGGCTTCTGACTCTTGACTTGCAAAATCTATGTCATACCTTCAGTGCCTTGATGATCAGTAGTTTCTCTGCCCTTTCCTGGAGGGCTGAAGGTGTGGAACTAAGGGGTTACAAATATTTTTCACCTGTGCTTAATGTTAGAACCCCAGTTCATAGCATCGCCACTAGGATAATGTCTTATTAGATTTGTCATTAATTCTAGTTATTTTTAATGCATTAGCAGAGAGGCTGTAAGAACCAAGGCAACAGAAACGTTGGAAGCTGCTTCTCACACATCAGTGAAATAATAAAACACTATGAACTGAAAAAGGAACATGAGCTTAAAAGAACAAATTGCAGGTGGAAATTTTATTTATGTATCAAAACTAATTATTGCAAGTTCCACCTCAGTAGCACTTGAGGTTTTCATTACATGATCTAATTGGACTTATATGTGCTGTAAAAGTTTTTTATCTTTTAATTGGTAGCAGAAATCAAAGCAAAGACAATGAGAGACAAACTTGGTATTTGTTCCATAAACTCCTCTTCTGGTTTCATTTGCATTTACATGGTTCTTCAGAGCCGCTCGCAGCACAGGCTTGTATCAGCATGCCAACAGAGAATCTGCTCCTGGCCCTTCAATTCAGTGCTTCAGAAATTCGGCAGAGCCGTTCAGCCAGTTGGATCGTCATTACCAAAGGATGCTCCTTCAGGTCAGCCCTGAGTAACCTGCCCCTCCTCAAGCCTCTCTGGAACATATTTGGAAAAAAGACAAGTAGCAGCTGTTGTGCCATTTCCCTGCACTGTCCATGATGGACCGTGATGTGCAAAAGCTGGCGAGATGCTCGTGTTACAGACACACAGCACAGCAAGACAAACAGCGGGTAGAGATGTCCTCCACGGTAACAGCTCCAAGACCAGTAACGAAATAATGGACTCTGGTGGTAAGAACAGCAAGAGAGCATACATTGGTGACACCAAAATATCTCCTCATCAAAATCAGGCAACGTTCTTCCTCTGAGCTCCAGGCAAACTATCCCGGGTGCATCCCTGGACTTTTCGTTATCATATCTGACGCAGCAGCAGGAAAAGTGTTATAAAAGGGTTTCTCGAATGTTGAGCATTTGTGCGGGCAAGTTGGGAGGCTGAATGAAAACCAGCTGCCAAAGAACCTGAAGAGTTTGTGTTCTACTTACCATTCACATGTTCCTGACCCGATTCGTTGTATTTTACCAAAGACTCGCTGTGTCCTTCCTGCCTTTACACTTCTGTTTTATATGGAGTCTCAATGTTCATGAAGGAAGTACTGCCTGGTGAAGTTTCCATTGGAAGGTATTGAATCTTCACAATTTTCTGTGTGTTTGAGCTGTGTGTGTTACATCTGTAAGAGGCCATCCAGCCTGGCAGAAAGGTTGCAAGTGTCACAAGTGTCACACCTCCCAGCCTCACACTGTTTGAAACTGCGAAAGTAGCTGGTCCACCTTCCTGGTTCTCCAGCAGAAACAGGAGAGATTTTATTTTTTTTCTAAATTTGCAAATACGAATAAATGACAAGCTGCACTCATACCACAGCTGGAAGCAGAGAGGGTGCAGGAACAGTGTTTTCAGAGGCTGTTGAATCAACTTGCTGTCACCTTGCAATGCTTCACTTCGCCAGGCAGAAAAAGGAGACCACAACATTTACACATAGATTGCCAGAGGGCAGAAGGACAAACTGCCCTCGGTCAGTTGCTTTGGGAACCTTCAGAGAAAGTGATTTGGGCAAGACAAAAGGTGATGCTGGCCCCAGTGACACCGTCATTTTCTCTCTGTGATGGTCCTGCTGTGTCCTCTATCAAAAAAACATCCTTCTTGCCATGGTGTTTGGACGTAAAATGAGTATTAAGGAGGAAGTATTTCAGGGAGCTGCTTTATTTCTTTTTCTCAAGCTCATTCCACCTCTCACCGTCTCCTTGAAATGGCCCAAGGGCTTCAACAGTAGATCCTTCCCTTTCTTTTTCCAGATATTAATTAAAGAGCTCAATCTTCAATGCATTTATTATCATAAAATAGCCACGCAGTGTAAAGCAATCTAATCTTCCCTGCTCCACAGAGGCCAACAAAATGCCCACTTTGGGGCTTTAATATAATGAAAGAGCTGAAGAGCTATTTAGAGCCATGCTGAAGATTCCCGTGTTTGAGTGGGTCACGGGTGCTTTATTGCACCTTCACCACTACAAAAAAAAAACAAACAAAAAAAAGCTTATTCTGTGAGGAGTTCCAGGGTGACAGAAAGCAGGCAGTGCATGCTTTATAAAAGCATTTGTAAGAGCAGCCACCACCTCATGGAAAGTACATGCAGTCCTGTCTCTAAATTATTAGCTTTTCCCACCTGAACATCTGCAGAACTTGTGGCTCGTGATAGCAGCACATTTCTTCCTGAATCAAACGGTAGGTGCTGGACCAGGCCATAGAAACAGACAGATGGGAGCAAAGGCTCCAGCTCCTTTCTCATGGTTAGCATGCCCCAGTGGCAATGCTGGGAAGTAAATTTTGCTCTTACATGGTGCTTTTCCTACGTGAGAAAATTAGGATTTTTGAGATATGATCATCCTCACTTCACCTTGGATAGCCCATGAGAAGAAAGCTGTCTGAAATGCTTCCCCTGCAGTTTGTGTCTTACCAGATCCTAGGAAATCCAACCACAATACACCAAACCAGAGGAAACCAGACTTCGTTCCTTCATTCGCTCTCAGAACTACGTGTTTATTTACGATAGTAATCCTCTTGCGAAGAAGCTCTTCATTGCGTGAAGGTTCTCCTGCATTCACGATCCTCTGCCTGGAACATCCAAATCCTCTGTTTGCACAGGGGCGTCTACACTTTGAAGCGTTAAATTGTTGAAAGAGGACACTTCACAGACCAACAGCCCAAAACCGGCTTTGGAGCTTCAGTGTATCAAAATATACATGGAGGACTGATCTCCCCCTGCCTAGGTAATCATTTGGTATCTGTGCAGAATGAACTTGGAGCTTTTCCATTCCGACTCAGTGGAGTCCTGACGCCCTTTATGGGTTATCTTAAATGACAGCATAAGCAGCAAGACAACAGAAAATCAAACGCTGCGATATGGATATGCCAGCTCAAAATGGATAAAGCAATAATGAAAAAGATTAGCACTGTGGCTTTCATGCCAGCAATCCTCGTATGATTTACACACTCTACAGGAGTCACAGGAAAACAGGGACACAGGATCGGCAGGGACAGCCTAGGTCATTGAGTCCAGTCCTCTACTATCGCAGGCAACAATGTCATCTAATCCCTTCCATAAATCCTTTGACTTGCCAACGGAACGCAGCAAACACAGGGGAGAACACTGCGGCTGTTCAGCAGAGCACAGAAAAGCCCACAGTCTGTTTACAATTAAAAATGCAATTGAAGTTATACAGGCTTTTAATAGGGATGGACCAAAAAGTTTGGTTTAGTTCATCTCTGACTCCGAACTTTTCTGACATCCAGGTGGGAAAGGGTTGCGTATGAATATCTGATGCAGGAGATGCACATTGCTCTCTCACACGTAAAGAGTGACTATGAGAACTGAGATTTGATTTGAGCACCAGCACAGTCAAAAAGTGCCCGTGGATCTTGACTAATCAAGACTGGCTGAAAATTCCCCTTTAAGTACCACCTGAGGCATATTCAAGATGACATTTGACTGGGTTGCCTGTTGGCTCTAGGAAAGGCTAAACAAATCCAGAAAAGAGACCAGACCAGCTTAATCCCTGTTTTACATGGGATTATCAGAGGACTTGATGATCCTTGAGGTCTTTTCCAACCTTAATGATTCTATGATTCTATGATTCTATGACATGGAGATTTCTGAGAAAACTACAGGTGTTTCCCAGCAACTTGGAAGACCCTGTTCAATTTGCAGTTCAGACATTTAATTTTGTCTTGCTCTTTTGCAAGTTACATAGAAATAACCTACAGCTAGTTGAGTTAGGGCCAAATTCAATGTCTAGAGATAAACGGATTAGCTGGAATGGCCTGCTGGGACTGGTAAGGCTAACGAGGAAAAAGTCTGTATTGTAAACTTCTACAGAGTGCCTGTTAAGCAGTTTAAACTTTCGCTGTTTCCTTGCCAGCAGCTGATATTTCTGGCGGTATCTTAATCAGGGAAGCACAGATCTCTCTTTCAGAGCTCTTCATGCTCCAGGCTGTATTATTACCCAAACTATAAGCAGTAAATAATCAAGACATCTGAACCCACGTGAGAAGCAGAAGCTCAGACTGTTTCCTGAGCTAAAGAATCATAGAATCACAGAATCATTATGGTTGGAAAAGACCTCAAGGATCATCAAGTCCAACCATCAACCCAACACCACCCAACCCACTAACGCATTTCCCGAAGCACCACATCTACACGTTTCTTGAACCCCTCCAGGGACGGTGAGGCTGCTCCCTGCTTGTACCTTGCGGGGGGCAATTCTCAGTGCCGCATCGAACAACCGTGTTAGAGATCCACAGCTGTAGAGGATCTTCTCATCCAGCATGTTCCATCTGGATTGAGAAATGGCTGTTTTGGTGAGCACTAGGTAAAAGCTGAGAAGGTGTTTCAGCGGCTCCCTGTTGTCACAAACTCAGAGTGGAAAGAGGAACAAGTTGGTAAGGGAAAAAGTTTAGCCAGTTCCCCAACTTTGCAACAAACTTTGCTCACCCTCAGATATCTTCGCTAGTCACTGGTTCACACCTTTCGAAAAAGACTAAGTGGGAACCGAGGCCAAGCCCCTGTGCCTCTCCTGTACTGTCGTGAGATAGCACGATGCCTTGTATCATTGCTCTAAAGTGAATATTGCATTTTTACTCTGTAATTACACTCAGTTTTCCATATTATGTGTAAGATTGTGCTGTAACTGCAGATTTCCATGATGAAAGGACATAATTATGAAAGGATATAATTCTACTAGAGAACCAGTTGCTCGGGATTCTCTAAAGGATGCAGACAAAAGGGGCACTACATCATGGAGCTGATGCTCGTTTGGAACACATTCCAGGTGAGATGTTGCAGGAGAGAGAGGAAAATTTATAGAGCTGAGGTACCGTCCTGTCAGAGACATTAAAGTTAACAAGAGGGTGTACGTAATGAGCTCTGCTGGTCTCTGAGCTTTGGAAAAGAGACGAGAGAAACAAAGAAGGAATGTGAGTAGTGAATTAAGAGTTAAAGCATTGGCAGAAAATTAGAAGTGAACCACTTCTAGCCTGATTTCAGCAGCTTTTACAGGGCAGATATGCCAAGGAAAATGATGGAACTGAAAATCTGGGGGAATAAAAGAAATAAGAAAAGGGCAGTTTAGTGCTAAATTTATCTGGAGTGTTCCAGTAACAGTCTGACTTATCAGGAAATCCCTCTTATACTTACTTTGCTCAAAATACAGCGTTGATATTTCTGTGTAAGTGTACGACAATAATTTGCTGATATTGATACTCAGTAGATTAAGCTTTCCGTAACATTTGTGTCTGCTTCCAAAAGTTAAATTCTAGTGGATTTTCTCACAGGGATGAACAGGACAGACACGTAACGGTTCCCTTGCGTGTTTCCACAGCCCACACAAAACTGACCCAAACCAGTCAGGCACAGAGAGCATATGCTTTCAAGAGAGGTCAAGAAATTTAGAGGTGAAAAGCACACAGGCAAGTATTTCTAAAGCAAAATAGCATGTTTATTTGTCAAACCGACTGCAGAAATACCGAGTACAAATGCACATGGCAAATGTAGGAAAGGCTTTGTCAGCAGGCAAGCCTTTATTTATTAAATACTCACACTTCTTTAAGAAATCCTTAAAATATATATTTATGTTATTCTTCAAAAGTTTTTAAAAGTTAAAAGTACTTTCTTTAAAAACTTTTCATTATAAAGTTCTTGTGTTCCCACTTCCACTACTAAAAATTAAGGCATCCCCTTGTCTTCACTAAAGTGTGTTCATCACAAAAGTCCTTCCACTCCTCGATAAACATTCTATGGATATTCCCCACATTTCCCTGACACTTCTTAGGTCCAGGTTTTAATTAGTTCTCTCCCTTTGAAAAAGCAGGGGAACTCAAGCATGTACAGTGTTCGGAACCTTGTCACTAAATCTTCACACTTTCACCACAGTGGGTGGAACTAGTGAGTGAGTGTCCTATGACTTCCGTGTCTTTATGGAAAAACCCTGGAAATATCTGTCCAGGTGCTAGCTGGCCTTACCTTTAATAAAGGAATTTATTAAAATTAAGCAAGTGCCTTGAAATGCAAGAGAGAGGGCAGATAACCTACACAGCATGTACAAATGGACACGGGGATGGGCCACTCCATACACTGGGCAAGTATCACGGCACAGCCTTGCGAAGAGCCAGGAAAGGCTGCTGTTTCCTGAGATTAAAGGCAGGAAAGGGATAATGTCCAAAACCAGCAACAATAGGTAGCAAAACAAAACAAGGTGAGGAGCGAAAGAGAAAATGAGACAAGGCACAGAGGGCTGCTAAAGGAGGTCCAAGCCAAAGTAACATCATTAAGCAAACCCAAGCAGGGAGTAAAGGAGCAGGTACATTCACTCAGATTCATAAAACTAGGAAAAACGCCCAGTGCTGCCACATGCGGAGAGAATAAAAGAATAAGGGATAAACCAAACAGTAGCTAATTCCATACAAAGTTCTGTACTGCATGCCTCTCCTTATGGTAGTTACAGCTGCAGCAGCAACTCACTTGCTCCTCTTCCTCTGTGAAGAGAGAGGAATCCTGACCAAGAGCCCTGAGGCAGGGACCCAGTGCCCTTCCTGCAGCATCTCGCTGTCTGTCCATGGAGAGACCCCCCCCCAAAGACACACTCTGCTGTTCTGGAGGCAACGAGATGTCGTCACTTTGGTGTCTGACCGTTCAGTCATCGTGTTCCCTGTTCAGTGCTCTCGTAAGTGCATCGTTGGTACAAACAGGGATGGACTGAGGGGAGAAACGACTTGTTTCTTTCCCAGCTTTCAGGCTGTGTAGCTACGCTCACCTATGCACACGATACACGATGCCGCCTGCTGATGGTTGTCTCAAGTCTCCCTCCTGCCGGGCAGAGCTCATTTCCAGCCGAAGTGCAAGAGCGGAGCATAGTGCAGCTGTGGAAATGTCACCAAATTACAGCAAGGTGAGCATTTGCAAGGGAAAAAAGGCACGCTAGCCAGCAAGCATCTTCAAAGCATGTTAACAAATCCAGCTTATCTCACACGCCAGCTCTCCCCCGCCCCATCCCCATTCCCACTGAATAGGCACTAATTGAAAATTATGTTTTCAATGTAAAGCCCTTTTCTAATTTGGTCTTGTTTAGAAGCATTTAGGGTTCCTATGGTTTGTTGTATTTCAAAGTGATTCGCGTGAACTCCCCGGGGAAATCAACAAAGGGTGCTGTCAACATTTTGCTGGCAGACAGCAAGGGCTTCTTCTCAGCACAGAATATTCATGTGCTCCCAGGAGCACAGATTCTCTGGGCAGAGGAGAGTGCTGCAGAGCTCCTGTGCAAAACATCTAGGAAAATGCTGTAGTATCTGTTCCTCTCCAGTGTCTTCTGCTGCTCTTTAGCAATCCTAACTTCCTTGGTAGGCACAGCAGAACTCTATTGAGTATTTAAATAATTTAAAAATCTTTTCTAATGGGAAATGTAGAACTGGCGATGCAGTAGAGTTTGACATACTCACAAAGATGCTTTCTGGGCTTTAAGTCACGTGTGTGCATCGCATTGCATATTCTAAACTCTTTTCACGGAATTCTATACCCTTCTGCGCATTTATGACAAGTAAGTATACAAACACAAAACATTTCGTATTTACCCAACAAAATCAGGCATGCACTGCATAAGTGCCTATATATTTGGCACATGCATCGTGCTAGACATTTTGCATATGCACATATGCATGCATTAGGTTATACACGAGTGTCTTTGCAGATCACACAAGGCCCAGGAACAGCCTAAACTTACACTACGCACCTGGCAGGATCTGCACGCAGACAGCTATGCCAATAAGGCTCAGCTTGCTCATACCTGTGTGCACTACCAAACCCGTGTGCTTTACTGCATCGTCCCGTCCGTAGGGATGCAATACATCCCTGTACGTTCATTTACTTACGGCAGTATGATATTGAGGGGAAAAACATGAAGGAGTGCAGTGAAGTCTTCAGAAAACAATTTATTAAACAGAAAGGCCAGTTCTTATTTTTATGAATTTTCAGCTTAGTGTACGACCTGGTCAACATGCAGAAGTGTAGCTGGCACAGCTGGGTTAGGAACACAACAAACGACCCCGTTAATTAACATCCTCACGCCAACAGAACTCTTGGAGCTACGCCGGAAAAAAAACTCTTTGGCAGTCTCATTTCTCCAGTTTGAGAAATGGGAGGAGGGACAAGAATATTTCACCTCTTTTTTAGGGTAATTGGAGATGATAGAAATTACCATCGAACTTTTTGCAATGTAATGAAGGCCTGAATCTACCTAGGATGATTTTTCACACTCGAGTGGCTCAGAGTGTTGGAGGGAAACTATTTAATTCAAATCTAGTCAAGTTCCAAGTGGAAAGGGATCGGCTACTCAGAGAGCCTACTTCAAATTAGGATTTGGGGCACAGTAAGTGCTGCAGACTGTGGTTTCCTCAGCCGCATTCACACATCCTGCTGCAGCCCCCCGTGTTTCGTCCAGGCAGCAGGGACCTTTTATTATTAAGTGCGACTTCGAACATATATTTCAAGCATTCCAGGTATTCCACCCTCACTGCTGGGATTTTTCTGAAGTACCTCTGGAGAACATTGCCAAAAATAAACCTCCGCAGGATTTTTCTCTCTCTTTTGCCACCGTCTTGCTCCTTCTGCATAGCCAGTGTCATTTCCCGACTCTTGTCAGCCAGCACTGATGAAAACAGTGCTCCACGACATCGCAAATGCCACTGCAAATACGCAGAAGCTGCGGAGAAGTTTTCACAGCTTGCTGCCATGTGGCTTTAGCACTGCCAAGCTGCCACGGTGCTGCAAAGTGGCTCTCGCACGGTTTTGGAAGCGGTGGCAACATCTGTCTCACCAGCAGCCGCTTCGGGAGCCCTGGAAGGCAGAGGATGTCAGGCTGCTCAGCGCAGGAGCCAGGTCAGCAGCCAGCGCTGAAATGCCAGTTCTGAATTTATCAAGGAAGAGGCAAGTGGTGGGGAAGGTCCTGGAACAACTACCAGCCATCTCCTGAGATCCTGGGTAAGACAGAGCAGATTTTTGCAGGTCTGTGCAGGGTTCAGCTCCAAGTCACTGCCACCTGCCCAAGCACCAGAGTTCCTGTGGGGAAGCGTGTGTGCCATCCCTGTTTGCCCCAGCTCCATGTGGCACGGACAGAATCGGACTTGTGTGCTGAAGTAAGGCAGTGGCATGGAAAAGGTAGTGTCAGCGGATGATCTGAGGTTGGCTGATGTTGAGAGCTTGTTGAGGGCGTTGCATGCACACGGTTCAGAGAAATGTTGGGTGGCTGTTCTCTTTCTCCTGCACAAGGTGTCGGAGGCTGTTAGCAGAAATGGGTGCCACTGCCTAGGGCTGCAAAACCTGGCTGAGCACAGTGGCAGACTAACTCATACGAATGCAGATGGTCTAGAAACTGTCCTGACTGATAATGCCAGGGACTCGCAAACTCCGATTCAACAAAACTGTTCATTTGTTCCTATCAATGTAACAGCCATTAATGTTATTGGTATTCTCCCTGTAATTCTGGAGAGACTGCTCATCCTTTATGTGAGATTAAATCTTTTACTTGATAACATGCATGCTAGAAAGAAGTTGTTCAATTATTTGTAGATAAAAGATAACACTAAATAGCATCCGAGTGCCAAACGGGGAAGATGTTGCTGCCTCGTAGGAAGAGGAAACGCTGTGGAGCACAACCTGCTGGTCTTCAAAAGCACCGAGCTCTGCGCAGTGAGAACCAGGTGGAAATACCCTGTGAGCGCTGGGAGGCAGCAGTGCACAGGTCCTTCTCTGCAGTGACAGCTGCTTGGGACATGTACTCAAGGGTGCGTCAGGTTCCTGGTTTTGGTGATTTTATACTTACGTTTGATTCAACTTGTGACTGTGCTGCTTTCTTTGTGTGACATTCCATGAATATTGCTGTGAATGTCAATACTTTAGCAAGGTATTGAGGGTGAATACTTCATGGGTGGTAGCACCAATATTTTATGTAGTTATCTGAAATATTTCACAAAACATTAGATGAGTATTTTGTATGGTCTGATCTGTGTGATTACAGGGTTACATCTTATTCAAGTTGTGGAAATACTTCATTGGAATGACAGGGAATATTTAATTAAATATGCCATGAATACTCATATGAAATGGCATTAAAAGTTTCATGTCTAGCAACACTACAATGTTTGGAAAGTATGCTTTATGGAACTTTCCTTTCGAAAGCTTCCTAAAAATATTGCTGCTACATCTTTTCAGTTATGCTCCTGTTTAATTCAAAAATTTTTTGAAACCACTAACTTTATTTTTTAACTTTCTAAGCATCCTCCTCCCAGTCTGCCTTCCCAAGGGCCTCTGAACCTCCTCAGGAGTCTAGAAACCGGCCAAAAGTAAACGGGGGGGGGGGGGGGGAAAAAAGGGGGGGGGGGGGACGTACAGATGAGCCTCTGCTGTCCTGCTCCAGTACGCTGACCCTGACCTGGCAGCATGGAAATGCAAATGCTTGGAGTCAGAATTCCGAGAGGAAAACTGCCCTGAGAGAGCCCAGAGGAGCAGCAGGCTCATGTTGAATGTGCCAGGAGGTAGAAGGGATCATGCCATGGGAAGTCAATGGTGGCCATGGCAGCAGACAGGCACAATGCATCTGAACTTCAGCCTGTAGAAAATGAACATCCCCATCATTTTACACCTTTGCAAAAGGAGGATGGACCACTCACTGTCTGTCCTAACCAACACTGTATACATGTGGAACTTTTCATCAAAAGCAAAATAAACTCAGTATAAACCCGTCACCTGTCCCCCTTCCATAGATGCTCTTTGAGCTGAACTGTTTGTAGACACTATATCTATTTTTAAGTCTTCTTGACAAATATTCTATTTCACAGTCACATTCTTCTCCCCTTCAAGATGTTTCTTCTCTGTTACTCCTCCGTGAATGTTCCATACAAACAAGAGAAGCAAATTGACTCTGGCAAGGGCTGAGTGTTCAATCTTTACACACCCGTGTCTGCGTGGAAAGGCACACTGCATTCTGGGCTCCAAGTAATAGTGCCAATTAACCATAGTTAACATGTGAAGCACAATTGCTTTGTCAGGGTTGTGGTCGCATCTGAACCATGGAACAGAGCGAGCATCACTAACAGCGAGCATCACTAACTGGTTCAGAGATCATTTAAAAGGATGCTCTAAAATTCCTACACAATATAGCAGGGTAAACAGTGAGAAGGGTACAATCAGACTGCTATTATGTGTACAACAGCAGCAACCTGAAAAAAAAATAGGGGGGAAAAAAAAAACCTAACTTTTATTTTTCTACTCTAATTTTCTGGCTGAATTTGAGGATTTCACCTTGAACAGCCTCGGTGTAATGTTTTTTTCAGACAGTAGTGCAACACAGTTCTCAATACCACATGGGAATCATTTAATAACGGCTGGGTAGTGCGCTGTTTGCGGGAGCAGGTATCGCTGGATCAGGCACCCGCTCCTTCTGTTAGAGCATGAACGGGCCGCGCCGGCAGGAGAGGCATCTGCGGCGGCACAGCGCCGCTTGCTGCCGTGCGAATCCTGGGCTGCAGGTCCTGGGCTATGGGGCCAGGGATGCGGGTGCTGCATCACAGCCCCTGGGCTGCGGGTTCTGGACTATGGAGCCAGGGATGCGGGTGCTGCATCACAGCCCCTGGGCTGC
>NW_010112541.1:0-768 GCF_000699245.1 Pterocles gutturalis | reverse complement strand
CCCCACACTTGGGGGGCAGCCCCACAACCTCCATCTTCTTCAAGAAGCGTCCCCGCTCGCTCCCCGCCTCCTTCTTCTTCAGGAAGGCGCCGACGCCGTCCTCATCCTCCTCCTCCTCCGAGGACGCAGAGGAAGAACCTGCGGGAGGAGAGGAGTCAGGTCCTGCCCCATAGATCCCAGCCCCATAGATCCCAGCCCCATAGGTCCTGGACCCACAGATCCCTGCCCCATAGATCCTGGACCCATAGATCCTGGACCCACAGATCCCCGCCCCACAGATCCTGCTCCATACATCCTGGACCCACAGATCCCTGCCCCATAGATCCTGGACCCACAGATCCCTGCCCCATAGATCCGGGACCCATAGATCCCGCCCCATAGATCCGGGACCCATAGATCCTGCCCCATAGATCCTGGACACATAGATCCTGCCCCACAGATCCTGGACCCACAGATCCCTGCCCCATAGATCCTGCTCCATACATCCTGGACCCATAGATCCTGCCCCATAGATCCCTGCCCCACAGATCCTGCTCCATACATCCTGGACCCATAGATCCTGCTCCATACATCCTGCCCCATAGATCCCGGACACATAGATCCTGCCCCATAGATCCCAGCCCCATAGATCCCCTCGGGCACCTTCCGAGTCGCGACTTTTCTTCTCCTCGTCGTCGTCCGATTGCTCCGGGTTCTGGAGGAAAACGGAAAAAAAACTGGGCTCGGCTCTGCCCCATAGATCCGCCCCATAGATCCGCCCCATAGATC
>NW_010112540.1:0-5999 GCF_000699245.1 Pterocles gutturalis | reverse complement strand
ATATGGCTCCTTCCATACCACCCTCCTCCAAGAGCTTTTTAAACTCATTTTCAAGATTTACTCGCCCCTTGACGCACACTTGGAGCCATGCTGGCCTGGGAAACAGCTGAAACTCCTCCCTCTGATGGGTTTTAATCCCCTCTCCTACCAGGCAGAAGGATGATTTTGGGGGATACACTGTCCCAAATAGAGCAACACTCCAAAGCACCTCACCCAAGCACCCATGGGATGCCCAACAGTGGTTACAACCCCTACTAAAGCCACCTGACTACTCCATGTTGTCCGCAAGTAGACGGATCTTTGCAGATAACGGCGTTTCTGCAAATAGGCAGAAAAACCGCAACTGGCTGATCAATGTGGCATCGTCAAAGTACCCCTTGCTCCTTCCTCCTCAATTATTGATGCTAATCCCTGGCAGTTTTGCCACTGAACCACTGCGGCGTGTTCCTTACATGTCCTGACATCTCGGTAATGTGATAACTCCAACCCTGGGGTATTAAATCATGGGTAGGAAGAGGGAGTGGGCTGCTGGGCGTGTATGAATTTGGGGGCTACATGCGCTGGAAAAGCAGAAATTAATTAAATTCCCAGGCAAAAATAAATCTCCCAGCAAAATGAAACCCTCAGCGGTTGGCAGCGCTGGCTCCGAGAGGCCGCCCTCAGGGTTGACCTGCTGTGAGTCGTGTCCAGGCTTGGTTTGGAGCTGATATTTTTTGGCTCGAGTCGATCTTTATTTTCTGGCTCAGCCAAAGTTTGCTTTTTGCATGCTCCCTCCCTCCTGTGCTCTGGGTCCAGCTGCCTCTTTGACGCTCCTGTATTCCCAGGAGCAAAATGCTGCCCTGCTCACCATATACAAATAAATATATATATAAAAATACATATATAAACATATATCACCTTGGCAAAACAGAGCTTGTTTGCTTCTGCCAGCTTATGGGCTTTGGCACTTGCACGGCTCATCCTGATGGCTGGGGTTTATTCCTAGTGAATTTATTCCCTTCCCTGGCCAGAGCATCCCTCCTGCACCGACATCACCCCTAACCTTGGTGGGAGCTGAGGTTCTTCCTGACAGCTGGAATACGAGAAACACCGTGAACAGGACCACAGCTGGGTTTTGATCCCAAATTCCTTGTTTTCAGGTGGGTCTGCATCACTCAGTGGTGATGCTTCTGTGGGAGGTGGGATGCGGGAGATGCGATGCAGGATGCAAGGATAAAGGATATTGGATGTGGGATGCAGGAGGTGAGGTATGGGCTGCAGGATGCAAGGATGCAGGACATGATGTGGGATGCAGGTAGTGGGATACAGGACATGGGATATGGGATGCAGGTGGTGGGTTATGGGATGCAGTTAGTGGGATACAGGACATGGGATATGGGATGCAGGTGGTGGGTTATGGGATGCGGGGTGTGGGATGGAGCAGGTGAAATGCAGGAGGTGGGATATAGGATGCTGGATGTGGGATGCAGGTAGTGGGATATAGGATGCTGGGGGTGGGCTGCAGGATGCAAGGATAATGGCTATTGGAATTGGGATGCAGGGTGTGGGATATGGGATGCAATGCAGGATGCGGGATGGAGCAGGTGGGAAGCAGGATGCAAGATGTGGGATGTAGGATGTGGGATGCAGGATATAGGATCCCATGGATGCAGGATGTGGGATGGAGCAGGTGGGATGCGGGATGTGGAATATAGGATACTGAATGTGGGATGCAGGATGTAAGGATACAGGACATTGGATGTGGGCTGCAGGTAGTAGGATGCAGGAGGTGGGATATAGACTGCAGGATGCAAGGATACAGGACATTGGATGTGGGATGCAGGTAGTGGGATATGGGATATAGCATGTGGGATATTAGATGCAGCATATGGGATGCTGGATATGGATGCAGGGTGTGGCATGCAAGATGCAGGATAAGGGATGTGACAGATAGGCTATGGGAACTGGGATGCAGGATACGGATGTAGGAAATTTGATATGGGATATGGGATGCTCCCCTGCAACAGGCCCCTGTGGCTGTGTGAGCAGTACCATGGCACATGTTGGCTGTCACCACCGCGGTGCTGGGAGGAATGGGAAGTGCTGTATCATGCATGAGGAGTACGAAGGAGCCTGGCACTTCCCAGACCACCCTTCCTTCACCGGACAAGCTCCAGCAAGGATGCAACACCGACAATTACCAGCAATGCCAACTCATTCCAGGCATGTTTGATACCAATTTATTGGGTGCTGTCACCCATCCCTCCCCATCACTGTGTGCAGGTGTGTGCACTGATATCTATGTGTAGTGGGATGCAGGAGGTGGGACGCGGGATGCAAGATGCACATCCATGTATGTGCATAGGGAAACCAGCTGCATTGCCAAGTGGGAAACACACAAGGTCCTGGGGTCTGGTGATGATCACGTCCCATGAGCCATGGCTCTTTGCTGTTCCAGCTGCCCACGCAGCACAGCTCTACCTTGATGTCATCATCCCCAACACCCAAGCATCCCCTTGCCCCCCACGCTGGCCCCACAACTCCTCATCCCTGCCAAGCTCCCCAATTAAGTAATCAGCTTAGTGTCTAATTACCCACCTGGTAAAATCCAAAAGCTCCTTGGGTGTTTGTTTTTTTTTTTTTCCCCTGCTTTCTTCCTTTCCATGGATGAATGTGTGAGGGGGGGGGGGCAGCAGGTAGAGCATCCTCCCCCCCAGTACCAGGTTATTTATTCATGTACCAGGCCAAGGCTGGAGCTCAGCTCAGCGCAGCCCTGGCAGCTGTCTGCTCCCTGGGAGCACGAGCTGTAATTTGCACAAGCAAAAAATAAACTAATTGTTATTTTCGATTTACATAAAGGGAAGGGAGAGAGGTGGGGGAGGTGGCTAGGAGGGCGAAGGGGAGCCTCATGCGCTGCCAACCTCTCCTAGGTGATGTGAGCCATAGGACCAGCTCCTGTGGGTCTCATCCTGCCTCTCTGGGGGATGATGCTGGTAGCTGGAGGAGTTGACAGCTATGGAGGTGGAGGGGATGGACCATCATCTACCTCGTGTGGGGTCAGGGCTGGCATGTGTGGGTCAAAAGGAAGGGCCTGGTCAATGACAACCTCAAGAGACAAAGCGGGAACTCGAGCTGAGGGGACATACCATATGTTCACCACCCCTCTTACTTCTTAACGCAGGTCCTTTACTTTCTGAGGCCTCTTTTGGGGGCTTTTTCATGCCCAAACACCTTTCACCCCAGGAGTTATTGTTCTCACTTCTATTTAGTTGACCAGTCTCTTGTTTGGATACCAGCAGTGAGTCTCTAGCCCTTGCTCTTGCTGCTCAACCGATGGGGTGGCTGGAGGGGCCATCTTGAAGAAGGTTGAGAACCTTCAACCATTTTCTCAAGTGCAAGCTGTGGAAGGGCACATGATGGGAACATGTTTGCTGGATCTGGGCTTGTGACGGAGGTAAGCGTGATGCTAAATAGCAGAGGGGGCTGTGGGCACTCCCCTCTCATCAATTCAAGGCAGACCAAGGACTGCCAACTGTGTCCTGGGCTGCATCACCAGCAGTGTGAGCAGCATGAGGGAGGGGATTCTCGCCCTCTGCTCCACTTTGGTGAGACCCCCCCCTGCAGCGCTGCATCCAGCTCTGGGGTCCTCAGCACAGGACAGACACAGAGCTGTTGGAGTGGGACCAGAGGAAGCCACGGAGATGGTGAGAGGCTGGAGCAGCTCTTGTGCGAGGACAGGCTGAGAGAGTTGGGGGTGTGCAGCCTGGAGAAGAGAAGGCTCCGGGGAGACCTTTGAGCATTTTCCAGTGCTGAAAGGGGGCTACAGGAGAGATGGAGAGGACTCTTGATCAGGGATGGAGTGATAGGATGAGGGGTAATGGTTTTAAGCTGAAAGAGGGTAGATTTAGATTAGATATTAGGAAGAAATTTTTTCCTGTGAGGGTGGTGAGGCAGTGGAACAGGTTGCCCAGAGAAGCTGTGGATGCCCCATCCCTGGAGGTGTTCAAGGCCAGGTTGGATGAGGCTTTGAGCAACCTGGTCGAGTGGAAGGTGTCCCTGCCCATGGCAGGGGGGTTGGAACTAGTGATCTTGAAGGTTCCTTCCAACCCAAACCATTCTACAGTTCTATGACTCCTCAGACCAGGGAGGAAGAAGAGGAGGAAGAGTAACACAGCCTTGGTCCCATGTATTGGGAGGATAGGGATCGGAGATGCTGGGACTCACCGTCTCCAGCAGGATCCCCACCATGTGGCATGGGACACCCCTGCCATGCCGGCACATCTCAGGAGCCTTTGTCGTAACACTTTGAACGAGATGTCGCAGGCATTTAATTTAGATTTACACCGACAGGTTCTGCCCGTTAATTAAATATCAATTGATTGTTCGGAGAACACTTCTTTGAGTTTATCGTGTTTCTCAGAGACAAATCAAGTTGCCATGTCATTAACTTGCAGCTATACAATCCATACATAATTACTGTCTTATTAATACCTCCGAGTTACAAGGAAGTTTTAGGCAATTAATATTTGTGGCATAGTTTGTATCAAGTTAATTCCATCAGGGTTATGTTAATAATGCAGACATCTAATAAGCCGGATAATTAACGTCTTTCTAGTTAGCATCTTCTCAGATGCCAGTTAAATATCAGGCCAACCTTTGTGACCAGGCTGCGTTTAATTAAACATGTTATTACAGAGGGACTCATGCCTGTTACATGTGAACAGAGCCAGGTTGGAGCAGCAGACGGCTCCTGTTCTGCCTTAACAATGGGTTTGAGGATGGTCTGGAAATGGGACTTAGAAATTGTTCACAAGCCAGGATACAGGAGAAGACTTTTTTTTTTTTGCCTTGAAGAAGGGTCAGGATACTGCCCTGCTCAGTGTTGGTCCATCATTGCTCAATTCAGGGCAGGGTTGGGGTTTAAGGGTTGGTCTTCCAAAAAAGTGGACAAAGCTGTGGGCTTCCAGACATGGGCACAGTGGCTTGGCCAGGAGATCGGCCAACATTTGCAACCACATTTCCCTGGCAAGCCCAGCCTTGAAGGCAACTCCAGAAATGATTGGCACATCTTAGGCTCAGCTTGAGCCAAAACATGAGGGTTTTGATTGGGCTTTCTCCTGGGCTGACAGAAGGTTTGATGGTGTGCTCCAGCCCCGGGATCATCTCACCACAAGTTGCTTCCCTGGGGCTTTCAAGCTGCCTCATCCCTTAAGCTGCTGCCATGAGGAAAATCATCAGTGGAACATGGCTGTGTGTCCCCATGGCAGGGACTGGTGGGATTTTTCCGTCTCCCAGCATGGATACTGCTGGGATGCCCACAGGACAGACTGTGCAAGAGGTTATGGCCATAAGATCTTCACCAGGAGATGTCCATGATCAGGCTGAGCTTGGATCTCTCTGCCCACAGCCTTTCTTCCCTCATGTTCATGAATAAAAGATTGACCTTATCTACCTGGCCTGTTTGTCTTCATGAAATATTCATCAGCTGCTGATTAAGTTTTCAAGAAGGGACATGTTGCCCAGGTGAGTTGGCATGCTCCAGCTGCCCAGAGGCAGCAGTTCAGGATGGAAAGCTGTGGGGTTGGGTTTGCCCCCTCTGATTGCTCTGGGAGAGGGATAGGGAGAGTTTTGCTCTTTTCTTGCTCCTGGCCGGGGTCCCTGCAAGAAATCCTCATGGGATAATGGGAGGAGGAGGATCAGGCTGGGCTCAGCTCTCATTTGGGGAGGTGACTTGGTGCCCAGCAAAGCCCAGCACCTCCAAAGCACACCAGAAAAAGCTGAATTCAGGAGAGGAAACTCAAACCTTGCCATCATCACCACAGAGGACAAAATGGACTCAAGTGACCTGAATAAGGTCCTCCACCCCTGGCATGCATGGTGGGTGCAGAGATGCTGTCTCCTTTCAGCAGCAAAGTCTTCCTGGGACAGCATTGCCATTGGGAAAATGATGGAAAAAACCAAAATTAAAATAATTTTCCTTTGTGGTTATCCATAGTCATAGAATCATAGAATCATTAAGG
>NW_010112539.1:0-507 GCF_000699245.1 Pterocles gutturalis | reverse complement strand
ATAGGGGGGCTATAGGGTGTCTGTGGGGCGTCTCTGGGGGCTATAGGGTGTTCCCAGCCGCTATGGGGTGTCTGTAGGTGCTCTATAGGTGCTAGAGAGTGGCTATAGGTGCTATAGGGGGTCTCTAAGCACTCTGAGGGGTGTCTCAGTGCCACGGGGTGCCTATAGGTGCCATAGGGTGGCTCTGGGGTCCCTATGTGGGTCGCTATGCGGCAGCTGTGGGTCGCTATGGGGTGTCTGTGGGTCCCTATGGGCACTATAGGATCCCTATGGGGTGTCTGTGGGTCCCTACGGGCCCTATAGGGTCCCTGTGGGTGCTATAGGGTCCCTATGGGGTGTCTGAGGGTCCCTATGGGCACTATAGGATCCCTATGGGGTGTCTGTGGGTTCCTACGGGCCCTATAGGGTCCCTATGGGTGCTATAGGGTCCCTGTGAGGTGTCTGTGGGTCCATATGGGCACTATAGGGTCCCTGTAGTGTGTCTGTAGGTCCGTATGGGTGCTATAG
>NW_010112538.1:28889-42741 GCF_000699245.1 Pterocles gutturalis | reverse complement strand
GGGCGTGGGCGAAGTCCAGCCCTGGGCGCGGCGAGGGGCACAGGGCAGCTTTAACCCCCGCTTGTCCCCTGGGGAGTAAGTGTTGCGTGAACTCACCCAGCGCCTCCGCGGGATTTCCGAGCCCCAGGGCTGGTGGAGGGAGCGTGATGCCTTCGCAGCAACCTCCCGCACCGGGGGAGAGAAAGCGGGCAGGGAAAACCGGCCAGCAAGTGCTGAAAATGCAGGTGGTGGGTTGTAAGAGGCAAAGTGATCAACAGTAGCCTGGCCGCGACAGGGGAATTAACCTTGGTACAGCAGTTGTGTGGGAAACAAGCCAAAAAAAAAGTTGGGAAAGGAGCTGAGACAAGGCTGGGTTCATTCCAGTTAAAAACAGTCCTGTTCCAACTTGTTCTAAGCAATGCAAGGGGATTGTTTGAAAATGACTCAGGGGTTGTTATGTGCTACCATTTCTGACACGCTCTTACAGAAGCCATACATTTATTGATAATGCTCCTCAGCCAAAGCTATGGCCAACTAAATCCCTGCTCGCCCCGCACCTCTGCAACGCACAGGGCCAGCTGCTGGGTGCTCATGCTCAGGAGATGGGGCTAGCGTGGAGTAACGCTCCCCTCCAAAGTTTGTGACATTTTCCCAGATCAGTGAGGCTCTCTGAGGCTGGGGGTGCCCTTTAGCTCAGCCTAAGGCTGCACCTGAGCCCCCACTGCCCCCAAACACAAAGCTTGGCTTTGGTGAAGTCAGCTGGCTTTGCTAACAACTTGCAGGCTGTGGCTCAGCCAGCACGTGAACATTTCACAAGCTATTGCACAAATCTCAGCAGTAAACAGCCTGACGTGGAAAAGAATGACAAGAGCAACTGCCAGCACTTGCATGCAGGAGGCAACACGTGAAAGAAAAACAGGCTGGGCTTGCCAGAGCCCTTGCACTGCCGTATATGAAAAGGAGCTGGGCTTGTGTTCAAGAAGATGAGAGTAGAAGTGGCAACTTTCCTTGCAGGAACATTACCTGATGCAAACGCACCATCTGTGATCCTGGTAGCATCCTTGCAGGCAGGGCAGGTTGGGGCTCTGCCCAGGCACCACACTCTCTGGGGGTAAAAGGAAAATTAGATAAGGAGTTAATGCTACTGCAATCAGAGTAAAAAGTCTTTGAGCTCTCAGTGGAGCGTTGCATTGTGGCTGGGGAAACTGCTGCAATGCATCCTCTGCAGGCAGCACACTCGCCAAAGGATGTCTGCAGGAGCAGGGAGATGTTCTCCAGAGCCTGCAGAGTTCTCACCCTTCAGCCGGCAGGTTTTCATGCCAGAGCAGTGCTTCTTGTGCTCGGTGTCACACCCAGGAGGCAAATGTCCCATCTCCCAGTTCATCCCGGCGGGCAGCAGGCTGGTACTGTGCCACGTTTTTGCAGAAACTTGGTCTTAAGGCTCCTCAGTATTTGCAGGAATGAGACAGCAGCAGGGTGGGTGCATCCTGAGAGACAGGGACATCTTTTAGCCAGTTATGGACAGGAAACAAGCTGCAGAGGTTTTAAGCATTGCAAAATATCAGTTGAGTCTCCCTGGAGAGGCTGAGTGAGACACGTGGATTTCGGGGAAGTGTGGGATCTTGAGTGAGATGGAAGCATTCCCCAGACAGCACCCGGTAAAACGCATGGTCTGCGGCACGCTCCCCACGCCTAGGAGCTGACAGTATTTTCTATTTTTATTCAGTCACTAAGAAACAATAAAGGGAACTATTTATGGGAAAGTAATTGAACTCCAGAGGAATCAGGAGGTAAGCAGTGCTGGGGGAGCTCTAATCCCCAGGGCTATACTTAGAGCAGCAGGAGATGTTTTATTGAGAGGCTGAGCTTGAGACTCCCGCTCTCCTCTCCATTCCTCGCAGCCCCTTGCTCTCGCTCCCCTCTTGAGTCAGTTCTATCAAGGCAGTGCAGTGAGACAGGCTCCAGCCCTGCACTGTGCCTGGGGAGCATGCCTTTGTGCTGTTCCTTGCCCTGCTCCCAAAAGCATCCAGCAGAGCCTGGGGAAGGAGGACTTGGGTTTAGAAGATGGGCTGTGCAGCATTTGGTTTCAAGAGCCCACCAAACAACAAAGCTCATTAACAGATGTTTCTTTATCTCACACACCACACTCACAGAACTTCAAGTTTTTAGCTAGGCTGATGATCCTCAATTTCTGCTTAAATGTCTACCTAGTCTCAAGTTCCAATAGTGTTTTCTAGAAGTCACATAATCCTGCCAGAAGCACAAGACGGGAAGATACAGAAGCCCGAACAGCGCTCAATCATAACAGCAGGTACAGAAGATTAACAACAGGGAGAGATTTTAAGGAACCTAGAAAAATAAACGCAGCACAGTTCATTTATGGCATCACTTGTTTTGAAAGCTGTGGCTGATCTCACATTTGCAAGAACAAGATACTGTGTAGTACAGAGCCATGGTCTGTGGGCTGCATTGTAGACATAGCTGGGGCCATGGAAAATGTGAAAGCGACACAAAGAAACAATGAAAATGATTGGCACAAAGACTGCAACAAGACTCAACAGCACCGCTGGCATTTAGTTTGCTTTCAGCCAAAGAGGAGGGGGGAGCCTGCCGCATACAAAAGCCTATTGAAAAGGTGTTTGTCCCAAGAAGCAGTGCCAAGACTTAGACTGGGCTCCAGCTGATTCGAAGACCTCAAGAGAGGGGTTACTGAGCTATACTTCACTGATTGACAAAAAGGAGCCATGTGGGCACTCTTTAAAAAGTCACAGCCAGGGCTATGGCGCAGGTTGGACAGGGAAATTCAGGATAAAAGGAGATTTTCTTAAAAGACTTAAAGGCATCCTGGGCAGTCAAAAAAAAGATAGTAGCAAGCAGAGATCAGAGCAGACAAAAGTCAAAGGATCAAAATTTTTAAAACCATGCAAAAAAATAGGAGGAAACAGGAGTCAAAAAGGAGGCAGGTCACAAGCCAGCTTATCTGAATTTCAAAGCCTCACCAAGCTCTGAAAGCAGCAGTATCCGGCTTTACTTGCTATAGATGAGAAAGCAAGCTTCCCTTTTCGGTGCAGCTGGGCTGTGCGGTGCAGTGTTGTGACACCAGTGGGTCACAACAGCAGCTACTGCCTCTGAACCCACAGGTGACAATGGCAATACCTTGACCTTGTTGTACAAGAAAGCAGCAAGGACTACGCAGATCCTAGCAAGTCCCAGAACAACTCACACCTTTGAACTGAAAAACGCCTCTCGGAATCATTTGTAGTATCTTAGTTGCAAGTTAAATTAACTAGATTTCATTCTCTGTATCAGAGGAAGGGCTCAGAGCTCAACTTCTTGCTTATAAAAGCAGCAAATGTCACAATCAAAATGTGTTTCAGATTCCTTAGTTGACATTATACACTATGGAGAGAGCAGAACAAGTACAGAACACAGTGCTCCTGAGTAGATGCTAAAGAGCTGAACTAGAAAAGCAGCAACATCAAATATCTCTTTTCTAGTTCTATCTTTCAAAAGGCTGGAAAAAAAATAAGTATTGGGTAGAAACAAGCACCTGCTGTTCAATGCAGAGAGCTGAAGACAGAGGACAGCTTCAGGATCTTTGTGGAATGAGTTTATGCAGAAAGACAGGCCATGAGCATTGGTCTCCTCCTCCTGAAAACAGCAAACAAGAATAGCCCTTTTCTTCTCCTCCTGTTTGTGCAGCTGTAGTCTTGCTGGCAAGAGTGGAAGGAGAATGAGCTTGAATCCTGAGGAAAAAAAAAAGAAAACCAACAAAAAACAGTGAGTTCCTGGGAAAAGCAGCCTATCTCCTAGACTTGTGCATTAAGGCTGTTGCTTTGTTCCCAGATTCGTGTTCAGACATATCATTAGCATTCCCTGCTCACTCCTTCCTCATCCTCTTTTGTTGTTATGTGCCAGTCACAAGCGTAGGGGTTTGTTTTAAATAATAAATTGGGAAAAACTTGATAGTACAATTAAGAAGTACACCAGCCACACAGCAGCTACCACAGCACACCTCAGCTGCGGAGAGGATATTAGCTACAAGGTGGACAAAGCCTGGTTTTTGTAAGGCTTGGATAGAAATTGTAAATTACTGCCAGTTTTTGTCAGTCAGCTCTGTATCCGCTGTTCTGGCAGCCCAGACAGCGCCTCTTTGCTAGAGGCAATAAATAAACACCTTGTTGAAAGAACATACAGCTGTTACCCAGGAACCTACTCACCGTATTTGTCTCCAAATCCAAGTTAAAAAAAAAAAAAAAAAAAAAAAAAAAAGCAGGGTAAATTGTTTTCCTAAAGCAAGTGAAAATAAACTCAGGGACACTTTATGCCAGAGCTACCCAGAAATAAGGAACTGAAGCGACTTGCCCCATCCTGTCCCGGTGGCACATCCAGCTGCTGAGGTGAGCATCTCTTCCCCCAAGCAGGGAAACAGACCGTTTCTTTGAAGTTAACACCACTGGCCTTTGGTTACAGAGACACAGAAACTTGGTTTTACCATAGAAACACTTCTAGTGTCAGTATTTATTTTACCTTAATATACATTTATACAGGCCATAATAAAAAGGCTATTACACAACAGTTCAGTGAGTTATTACCTAGTTTCAAGAATAATGCATGCAATTACAAAGGAGAGGTAGAAACACCGTATTAAAGACCTAAAAATACAAACATTATATAAACAAACACTTTCAAATTAACTGTTGGAATTTCATACAGATAAATAAGGTAAAAAGTACATTACTCTGTCAAAGTAAAAGGAAACACATGGTTATCCGAACACTGAAACAATATTGTGATGTGTAAGCCCTGCACAACTTTGTCAAATAGTTCAGACCATTGTGTTTAAGAGGATTAAAATGATTTTGTCCTGGAGAATGGTTTATTCAAGTATTCAAGCAGTTGAGTAACACAAAAAAGTCCCAAAAATAAAGTATAGGAACCATTTCCAGAGAAGCTGATCTGCCTAAATATGTTGCAAATCACTGTCCTGATGATCTCATGGGATGCTTGAAATGATAATGCCTATAAGGCTAAATGAAGCTTCCCACCTCTCCCCCAAAACGCACACAAAATAATCCTGATTTTTTCACACACTGTATGTCGATATTCTACATCAATTTATCAGCATCTCAAACTCCAACATTGTTTTATGTTTTTGCATGGTTCCTTGCAGAACCTTTTAGCTTACAGTATTTATTGTAAAACTGCCCAAGAAACAAACTACAGAGAACTGTCATTACACCCCTAGAGACTGCAGGCATTAAAGCACATATCGCATGCACAACAAAAGATGCAACCAAATCTATATAAAAAGCAAACAACCAGTAACTCAACACTGCTATTACTGAGAAAGTCCAGAGCAGTAGTTACTCAAGTATTAGACAAATAGGTATAAAATGGAAAGGTTCACATGAATACAAGTTTTTACACTTTGTTTGAAAGTCTTCTAGAAGCTACATTTGAAATTCTGAAAAGGATTTTATGTACACTGAAATGAAATTCAGCCAAGTCCATTGTGCCTTCTTTCTCTATTTTTTTATATAGTTCTTCAAAAATGAATATACAGTTGCTTTAGTAAATTAGTGCAAAACAAAATATTTTGGAAGAAGATAATCAAATTGTATCCACATCAGCTGAAAATCCACTAGGGATTTTGCACAGATGGTGCACAATTTCTTCCATCTTTCCCCCGCATAAGAGAGTGCTTTCTCGCTGTCCCTTCATATGACAAGCTGAGCCATGTTTACAACATGTGATCTCCAGCACAAGCCAGCTGAGCCCCGAAAGCTTCAAACAGCACTTGCACATGGTTAGGGTTTCCCAAATTCCCTCTGCCACATTTTACTGACAACTTAAAAATATTTTTCACAAACTTTTGAGGGAATCTTCTGAGGGAAGTGTCTTTTTGTACCTGATGCAGAAAGATCCACTCTATAAACCTCATGAGGGAAAAAAACCCCTGATCATTCATGTTCAAAGCACACGTATAAGGATCAGTTTGAAATGTGAAGAGAGATTCTTTTTAATTCTGTTGCTAGGAAGAAAAAGGAGCTGCTGGATCAGTAAGGCAAGTGTACTTTTGGAATTTCTCCTCTTTGAATATGCTGCTGTTTCTTTGGTAGTCACCACAGAAATGTAAGAATCATCTTCCACGTGGGGCAGAACAAGGACAACAATTAAGCTGTAGTGAAAAAAGTGCAGTATCACCGATGTGGTCCCTTATGTTCACACCATCTGGTCCTCAGGATATTCTTACTGCTCATATACAGCCACTGTGCTATAGCAAAGTGCGGAGAGCCTTCGCTCGATGCTAGATTTATCTGCAAACAGAGAGAGGTAACACACAGGTGATGACTTCAGTGTTATTTTACAGTGCATTAATTCCATGCAATTTTCAGTATTTTCATTATTCAACATAAACTTACACTTGTGTACATTTTCTATATCTGCAGGGTCTTGCAGTATTTTAGTCAGTCCTTCCAGCAGCAAGGCTGCTTTGTGGTATCGATATGTAATATCTTCAGTTTGCTGAAACATCTCATCCAGAGCTGCCGACTGAACCTGGAATCATTCAGGAGATCCAGTTACATAAACAGCATTAGGCAAGTAATGAAATGAAAAATTCAAAATGAGTTATATAAAAGTGTCATTAAGCAACTATTTTTGAGCCTTAATTTAGCTGATCTGTTTTTTATAACTGTAAGACAACAAAACAAAGTCTGAGAGATTATGGCACCTGTGCTGTATTAACTAAGGATATTCTGCACATCTAAGCTATAAATGCACTTTTTGATCTTTTGGGTCTACATGTGTTACAACAACTTATGAATAAATATCCTTGTTCTTATACCTACATTCTCCTGCAAAGGAGACAAATTAATTGTGCATGACTACACCATTATCAGGGTTGAGCACAGTATTTGCCAGTATCTTTTCTGTGACATCTATGTTAAAAAGACTTCCCTCTCATCAAAAAAGCAATTAAGTTTCCTGTATGGTTACTGCCATGGCAGATAGAAAGTTTATCAATTACATGAAAAAACTTCCACATGTTTGCTACCATTTTTGCTTTGGGTGGACAGGCTGATGTTCTTCAAATTGACCCAGTACACTGACGAGTTCTGTTGCTTCTATGCTTTAGTGAGCCTCACTGGATGAGACTTCAGCACACAGGGCTGTGCGGCTTAGGAGTTCATTTCCTGGTGTTCATGTACCAAATGTGCTGATGTGGGGGAAATGTCCCAGAGGAATTTTAGCCACAGTTAAGGCAGGGCAGCAAAGAGAGTGAAAGACTAACAAAAATTACCATGAACAGAATTTTGGAAACATACGTTCTATTTTCTGGTTATGCAGAAGAGGTTTCATCTCAATGTCCTATCATTTAGGTAAAAGGAATGATTTACCATTTCTACAGCACAGCTGTAGATGAGTTTCTCTGCAGTTACACTGTTGATTTCATCAATGAACCTTTGCTTGTCCGAAAAGAAACGATTCAACTTTTCCGTCAATTTCTTACACATGCCAATACAGAATTTGTATCTCTCATTGAGGCTTTTCACAACTGGAAAAAAGGTAAGAAGAAATTTAAAACAAAACAAAACACCCCAAAAACCAACCAACCAAACAACCCCACTCAACCAAACAACAGCATAGCCTCAGTTCAGCTTTTCCCAGTGCTAGCAAAGTCAATCCATTTAAACTTGTGCTTTTAATGTTTATTTACTCTGCCACTTCTATGAATTAAGTATTTATCAAATAATTTCCATCTCAAGTTAATAACTGCCCATTTCTTAACAGTTTCTAGATGTATCTTTGTTTACTGTGCAATTCTACATACCTACAATTCTCTTGTACAGAAGAAACAAACAAATCGTGCAACTTAAAGCTTTTTGAGTGATGTATCAGCAAAGAAAATTCACAAGCAAAGCAAATTAGATTATGTTGCATTTACCTTGCTTAACAGCAGTGGATGGGTTCAGTTTCCCCGATTTCACCTGTGCTTTGGCAAGATGCAGAGAAGATGCTAGTAACTGAGCGGCTTTCATATACAACACCAGTTGCTCTACTTGTCTAGGAAGGGGGGAAAAGTAATCATATATCAAAACACCTTTCTGGAACACATTCAAGCCATGGGCAGACACCACTTTTTAATCACAACTCTACACAGGACCCAGCAGCAGCAGAAAAGGAAGACAGATGTTTAAAATGCAACTCCACCCCTCCCTTCCCTTCGCAGTGTCACGGGTTGAGAGGACATCTGCTCATCTAGTAGCTGCAGCAGCAACTACAAACTGCTTTAACGTAGACATTTTAAAAAGGAACGCTTATTTGTGCAGACCAACTGCCAGAGGTCAATGTCTCACCACAAGCAACTGGGTGTAGTTTTCTCGCAGAATCATTTCCTATGCCCCTAGAATTCTCAGCTGTAAAAAGCAAACACTCTGCAGGGTTTTTTTGTTGGGTTTTTTTGTTGTTTTTTTCAGGAAGAAGGCAGGAAATGGAACTGCCCTTTCCCGCCACTCCAAATTCTCATCTTTCTCCTCGCTTCTGATTTTGTATTAGGGCTGATTGGTTCCACTGAAAAAAGGTCTAATTTGGACACTCCTTCCCCCTTCCCAACCTCCACCTCAAAGCTACTGCTTCAGCCTGGCCAACAGGAACAGAAGACAGCTCAGATCTGACAGAAGCTGGTACACAAATTTCCAGGCTTAGAAATGCTATACTGCGCCTCAAGCCTGAACTCCTCCCCACTTTCCCCAATTTATGTGCCAGGCCAGAAAACACTGTCCTTTTATTTGTCTGCTAGCTAATGTCTCTCTAACCTTTGCTCTATCTTTCTGATCTGTCTTCAGTCGTTACAAAATGTATTCCTATAAAATGTTCTATACAGTAAAACAACCACTCCCAACAAAAAGAGGGCATAGTTTTCCTGAATACACTTCTGATGTATTCAGTGTTTACTAATTCTCTTGATACTATTTGACCGCATACTTACCCCCATTCTTTGCTTAGCTGGCTGATCTGATCAACAACTATGCTCTCTTGGATTTGGTACAGCGATACTGCAGAAGTACACAGGTCTGGGTTTCCTCCTCGTACTGCTGTCAGATCCAGAACGCATTCTGTAAATGTCAGCATCATGTTTAGATGACGCAGTGTATCTGTATGTTCTCTCTGTCAGAGGGAAAAGATGACAACAATTTAACTATTGTAAGCCATAAGACAATCAAGTACACTTAAAACTCTTGCTAATCATTTGAGGATTTCTTGGTATGGCAATTCTATGCAGAAATCACATTATAGTAGAGCCAGCACTAGGGACTACAGAACCAAATGGGTCCAAACAGATCAACAGATATTAACTTGTGCTCTTCATTAAGGATTTCAAGATACTGTAGGCTTATACTTAACAAAGCCAAAGGAATTGGGACATGGAGTTCTATGTTTGTTGAAACCTGAGCAACCAAGGAAATCACAAGTGGGCCATATTACTTGTTATTATATTATCGGCAACCCAAAAATATGCTCGGCACTTATATGAGAAGCCAGGAGGAACATTTGGCTTTTATTATGTAACAGACTTGACATCTACAAAAGAGAACTGAAGTTTCATACTTATCTGCTTCACTCTAATTTACGCTTGGATCCAGAATTACATTATGTTAAAAGCTGGCTGTTGCTAAAGTTTACAATTTAAAATAAACAACTTCAATTGGAGCTAACAACTCACTGCTTCTTGGGTGACTGAAACAGATACTACATGCATAGTCTGCTAAAAAAAAAAAAAAGTCTTCAAAACTAATCAAACGTATCTTAGCAATATTTATAATCTTTTTAGCAGTAATGCAAGGCTAAATAAATTTTAAACTATCTGTGGGAAGAATACAGTGTTCTGTCAAACATTCATGTTATAACATATAGATTTGATAAGGATCCAAACACCTTCCAGCAAGATCTGAATGAGAAAACAGAACAGCAATCTGCCTTGATAAATTTACAGTCCAAAGATAGCATTCTGGTGAAAGACCACCCCAATCTGTGTTTTTAAAGTGTCACTCCTCCACACATTTAAAAAAAATATAGGACACTCTTCCCACAAGTAGGATTTAATGCCATCCACTGACTGTGAAGAAGCAAGTTAAAAACAATGCCCAGAGGGACACTGCTACTGTCAGCACCCACGTCCAGAGACTTGGCATTAAAATAGAGGCTGTGGTGAACAAAAGCAGTCATGTTCCTTTGGTTACCTATTCAAATACATGAAATGCCAGGAGTAACTACCAAAGAGAAACTGGCCACAATTGATACAGGAATATTTTCAAGATCTTAAAAAGGACTATGTGAGATAGTGAAGAGGAAACTACAAAGTGTGCTGAGCAATTCTTTTTTTACCATGGCTCTGTTTTAGCAGCATTATACATTATAAAACATTAAATTATTTTTTCTATACCTCCATTAAAGTTTCCTCAGGCAATTCGGGAGCTTCAAAAGTGATAAAGCCCTCTAAGCTGGGAGGCGAAGTACCATAAGGCATGTACTTCAGACTCGGAGCTGCCTCGGCTCCCGGAGGAGAAGAACCCATATAAATACCAGGAGGAGAGCCCATATATACACGGCCACTAGTAGAGCAGAGAGACCCTCCAGAACTGTTTGATCCAACTACAAGAAAAATAACACACACATTCAGTCTAATAGGCTGTTCCATCTCACAGCGCTGGGGCTGCAGATGATAGCAAATGACAAGTCAGCAGTCATCACAGATTCACTCTCGGGAGGCTCTCCTCATCGCTCCTTGCATCGCTCTGTAGAGAATGCAAAGGCTACACTTTAATGAACAGTGACTTTTTATACCACAGATTCTGGGAAACGGTTGGCAAGGATTCCAAGGCAGATAGTCCAACAGTACAGACCAAAGGTTGTGCCACAGTTCACAAAAGGACACTGCTGCAGACTCCTGCTCATCCTGAGCAGATGAAGGCCTTTACCTTGAGATCTTTGATACTTGGCAATATAGCTGACACGTGCCTAAATGCAGTCAGCTTGCACCCCACGTGTATTGCTACTGGCACAATGCACAGCAGCAGGCAAAGTGCAGAATCAGAAATCTAACGCTTCCTCTGCACCTTTGTCATAGAGATCTCCTATATTCCTTGTGGTGGAGTAAAGCTGTGTACACAGGAGGTTACACATCGCTGTCTTGTAGATCCATGCCTCTGGCCCTCTCTTTAGGAGAGAAAAGGCAGAAGTGGCCTGATGTTAACGTCTATATTACAGAGCACTTTTACTGTATGGCCTAGAGGACCTACTGCACGTGGCAATAAGCAGGTTACGGGCCCAAGAAGTGGGCAAGACTAAATACTGCATTTAAGGACAGTCCACAGTTGTCAGGAAAATCTTACCCGAGGTGGTTCTTGTTCTGAGGACCATGTGGGTGCAAGTAGGAGGGGTGGCGCTGCTTGGAGGGGACCCGACAGTAAACATGACAGCCCGAGAACCTGCCCCGCTTCCCATGGAAGGAGGTGCCATTGCAACTCCATAAGCCCCTGCTGGAGCTGGAAGAGAAAATTTCAGCAAGTTAGTCCTTATTACATATAATCATACCAATATGTAATTATATGCAGCAAACTGGAGCACTACACCACAACACGCTTTGATGTAGATCCAAGACTTGGACTAGTTAAAAGTTCTGACAGCAAATAAAACAAGCTGAGTGGACAGCCTTGGCGATACACAAAAAGAATCAAAATGCAGTCTTCATACATCTTTTTACTTTCAATCTCTCTGCTCTGCCCTCGCCTAGAAAAGAACAACAGAGGCTCTCTCTGAGAGCCTGAGGACACCACCAGTCCTGCAGCAAAAGATGCAACAGAAAAATTCTGAAGGCAGACCATGACATGTCTGGAGGCTAAAGACCAGCCCTGTCTGCAGAACTCCTTCCATCTGTTCAAAACCAAGCAGAGAGCTCCTGGTGGCCACTTGTGGCAAGGGACAAGCTTGGGGAGGGAGGAAGAGAAAAACGACCCAGAATTACATAAACTGGCTTTCATCAGAAAACAAGGTAGAATCAGGAAATGAAACAGCCACAAACATTGTATTAAAAATCAAACCAAACCTAGCCAGCATAGGCAGTTGAGATACTCCTGTGTTTAGCACAGAAATGGATGTTTTCCTGTCTCAGTTATTTTTAAAGCAATGCTAAAGAAATGGAACATATCCCCTTCAAAGATTAAAAAAAGCCTTCTGTACTGAAGCTAAAAATTGTCAGAACCAATTATCGAAGCTGGAAGCAGAACTGTATCTAGTTGGCACTCCATAAAAAACCTAGCAGATGAAGACAGCTTGGATGTACCAGTCTGTTCCTTACCTGTATCCATTGGTCGCTCTGTATTGAGGCTGTCTGTGCTGCCTTGATATAACTGGCCACCAAGGGTAGTCTTTACCTGTTGATCTGATAGCTTCCCAGTACTGACAGATCTAGATGGAAAAAGGTATGAATTCACAACAAAGTTCTTCAGTAAGATCTTCCTACCTAATTTGCAGCTAAGGCTGACTTTCAGATTCTTGGTATTTATTACAGATAATTCTTCAACAAAAATACAGAAAATCTTGAAACCATGCTATTCGTCATGGGCCTACTGAAACAGAGCTAACCATAAAGAGACTATTTTCTCTTAAAGATTCATATTGCAAATTTTGCCATATAGATTTTCAAGCAAAAACTGAACAGGCTTCACAGACGCAATGAAATCCCATATTCAGATAACCAAAACAAAAGGGTACTAGACAGCAACACAAAGCACTCCAGGAAGTCCATGCTATATTTATACACAGTACAAAATGTTTCTGTTGTATACACCAAACCTCAGCATCTCCTCACAGCTCACTTTTTGCATGCTCTTCCCCTCCAAGTTGCTGCATGCAGTGTACATTCTTCTGCCAAGCTACCCACCCAGCTTTACAGGTTATAAATACTACAATGCCTACCTGCCAAATGTAGTTTTACTGTGCTGTTCTCCTGTCTGCTTTTCACCTCCTTGGGTCGAGTGGAAGTGCGTGAAATCCCTTGGGTCAGTGATGTCTTTAGGCTGCAACGGGGTATCTACCAAACCTTGGCGATTAGCCAGGGCCAGCAAGTTTGAGGACGCTTGAGTTTTAGGTATTTTGAAAGGAGCCGTTGCCTTTAAGAATCAAGACCAAGAACACACAAAACCCAAGGTTAGAAGCCCAAAATAGTCTTGGAAATTGTTTCAGGTAGTGTGTTACCACTTCACGTTTCACTGACAGTGGCAAACTTAACAAACCTTAGTAGGAGAGCCAATGATCGTTGGTAACGGAGTTTTGAACAGCCAGTCCGAACTCCTAGGTGACGATCCCATATGCTTGGTAGGTGATGTTCCCAAGCTACCTGGCCTACTTGGTTGTGGAGAATGGCTGTAACCATACCCAGCATAGGATGGGCATACTGGGTCTGAATGTTGCTTTCTGAGCTTCTGCTTGTTTTGGTAAATATCTGTAAGGGTAGGAGCACTCTGCAACCTCGCTCCCATCAAGAGCGACTGTGGAGACTGAGAGGGTGGTATCGGAGAACCTGTGGGGATGAAAAACAATGAAGTAAAATCCCACTTGCAAAAAATATATCTGTGAAGCCCAAAATGCCAGTTAAACTGAAAGGAGATGGGACTGCAAGTATCGTGACATATGTTTGATCATCAGCTCACTGGATGGCAAGGAGAATGGATTTAGTCAGTCGGCTATTTGCACTAAGGCTACATTATACCAATGAGACATTCAAGCTGTGAAATATTCAACATTTCAGGGTGACAGCTGTACTGGCAGCTGCAGTACCTCTGGCAACCTGCATCAAGACAAATAA
>NW_010112538.1:0-28877 GCF_000699245.1 Pterocles gutturalis | reverse complement strand
CAGGAATGGCATAACCAATACTGAAATTTCAAGTACAGGCACCAATAGTCGAGGTTGAATAGAGGTTCTCAAGTACTGCAACTATATTTTTGCAAACAAGTGTGTGAATGCAACACTGCATGTTAATGATTTGTTTTGTACATAATGACTTCGTCTGCAGATACAAAAGGCAGCTCATCTCACGGTTCCTGCAAGAAAACTAGGTACTAAAAAGAACCAAATTATTCAGATGAAACAGTCTGGGATCATTACATTGAGCAATCATTTACTTTTTAGTCTATCAGACTAAATATTTTTCAAAAGCTTATTATGTACAAAGGAAGTCCACACTTAAGTACAAGTACAAAGCTTCTCCTAAAGCAAATGGAAGAGCTACAAGCAGTCACTTAAACAGAGGGCGTTGGGGAAATACCTCTTACAAACATCTCACCTACTCAAAGGTGCCCTCCCCCTTTCAAAATAAGGAACCTGAAATTTGATGAAATGGTTTCTTCCTTGTGATATTTTTGTGTCTCATGATGAGGAACTGTGCAAAGTCACAAATAGTACATAAGACTTCGGCTTTATGGCCACAACTTCCCAGATGAAATGACTGTCTTTGTAACCTCAAAAAAACTTAACACTGAAGTGACAATTGCACTCACATTACAAGAAAAAAAAAAAAGGTAAACCTGAAAATGAACCATACTAATTACATAAGATTTTTAAGAGCTGGCCAAGACAATCTTCCGAAACAGGCTCAGTTTCATACACGTATGCTCAGAAAACCATCACAAACTTCTTGCAGTTTGCTCAGTACAGTGCCAGGCTGTTAGGACACATCTTTCAACCTACTTAAGCCTGTGCTTTGGTTAGTTAGATTTTGAATATGAGCTACTTCATCTTGATTTAATTCCACTCCATTAAACGGTATGTTTCAGAACAGCCTTTCTGCCTGCAGCTCCAGTAGAGGGATCAAGTCTATTTCTCACTAACTTCCCAGACAAGAATTTGCTTGTTTGAAATCCCTCTGCTTGTCTCATGGCACTGAAAGT
This sequence comes from Pterocles gutturalis, assembly GCF_000699245.1. NCBI lineage: Eukaryota > Metazoa > Chordata > Aves > Pterocliformes > Pteroclidae > Pterocles > Pterocles gutturalis. The sequence goes on along the minus strand of NW_010112538.1, from coordinate 27,843 downwards.
CCTCACCTCTCATTTTAAAAACCAGTTTTAGAAATCTCACTGGTTACTGTTCTAGTGTCACTGCCACCACAAGGAAGGCTTCTGAATTAGAAGTTTGTCCTCTGCTGCCACTGGCAGCAAGAGCAACTCAATTAGTTCAGAAGCTACATTACAACAGACATCTTCAGTCCTTAGAAAATCTCAGTACAGATGACCTCACTTCACCCAGAAGCAAAAGCCAACTTACCATACACATTTAAACACTGAGAAACAGACTTGCTGCAATTTGTGGTATTTTACAAACAGAAATACCACTGCAGTCATTTGAAATTAAGAAATAAAGTCAAATGGGGAAAGAATACAGAATCAGATGAAGAAATGAAACATTATATACTCTTCTAGCCATAAAAACAGCACTTTGGTATCTTAAAAGTACAAGTCAGTTTAACACTGGCAAAACGCACTAAACCAACAGCCCTACAAAATTCTATCCAAAGAAAAGATGAAAAGCATAAACACCGCTTTGTATTCTCTTCACACACACCCTTTTTTTTAAGAGACTATTTCAAATCTGAGGATCCACTCACTCCTTGTCTTTTGCTGAGATTGACAATGGCATAGCAATTATGAAGGCAATTTTTGAGACATGTCATAGAACTTATTTCATATAGGTGAAACCATTCCCAGATATTTGAAAAATGGCTACTCCAAAAATGACGGCTCTATGATCTCGAGATGATTTTGGAAAGTGTTTAAACAGAGGAAAAACCCACAATGCAGTTTCAACAGCACCTCTTAGAAAGTCAAATAAAGAGTGTAGCTAGTATTTTAGATAAAGAAGAAATTGCACTCAAAATGTGCATAGAGCAAAAGAACACGTTGCTGAATTGCATATTCTTATGCCCAATCCTTCTGGCACTACAATGCAATTCCATCTTTCACAGTCTCAGAACATCTTCAAGTCCTATTTCTCCCTTTCTCCCTGATTTTTTTTTCCCCCCTGCTGGCACACCACAGTAATTTATGACTTGCAAAGCTCACTGAGTGCTTAGCAACACTAACATCAGATCCCAGTCAATTTCCTAAGGGAATGACAAAAACACTTGCACACTGTACACTGGCAGTTCTTCCTCCCTTTTCTGAGGACTGGTATGACAGAGCTGGTCTATCAAAACCAGATTCTGAGAAGCATGTTACTACCATTCATTATAATCCATCCACATTTAAAGACAGGCATTATCAGAGATGCTTTTTCATTTTGAGAAAAAGAAACTTCAGTCACTCTCTTATTGTATAGGGAAATAGTTATGGGGAAAGGCATCTTGATAGCCACAAGTGGGCTAAGTTTCTACAGAAACTTGGCACACCGCTTACCCAGTGTCTCCTGTTAACCCACACTAATGTAGTGTTGGCTCTCCTCCCCTTCACCAAACGCTGTAGCAGCTCTATCAAAGTCATACTGGTTGCATTGTCCAAAGTCACTCACCTGAGAAGTTTCTACTCCTTGATTCATGTCCTTGAAGTTGTCCGCAACAACAGTGTCCAAGCTGCTCAGGTATGGTTCCAACTAAGCAAACAAAATCAAAATATGAACTTATACTTTATACTTCACCTGTAAGTGAAGGTAAAGCAAAATAAAACCCACTGAGTTTACTACAGTAAGTCCTTTAACAGAAATAATTTCTGCAGATGTGACCTAGTTGGGCAGATTTCGGTTTAAGGTAATTTCAAGCAAGAATTAGCATTCCAGATAAACCTTCACCGATTTCTAAGAATTGATGGCCTTACCTAGTGGTGAAGGAGAATATGGTCTAGAAGATCCTGTGGATAGCCTGCGCCCAACACCCTGTGCAGTGTCAGCTGGTACTGGAGAACAGGAGCCCATCTTCATGAAGCCCATTGGGCTAGTATTTGAGCGTCTCACAACTGCAGCTCTAACAAGGTGAAAAGAATGGTTACACACACCATAGTTAACTGTTTCCTCGATTGTACCCTAAGCAGTACAATGATCAGTTAAATAAAACACTGCTATTTAAAGAGAAAGCTATGATGTTGAAGCTTATTAAGCTAAAAACTTAAGCTAAGCTTCCCATACTGAAAACAAGCAAGATTTATTTCCCTTTGCTCACATTGACTTTTTAACTTTTAATGCCATAATAGCCTGTTAACTGGAAAAAGTTAAAACAGATATCCCTTAGTACATGGATTCCTAATCTTCAAACTGTTGCTCATCAGATTTTGAATTTTATAATCAAGGGAAATGTATTGCTGCAAATGGCCATTTTTATGGTAGGAAAAGGAAGGAATCTATAACAAAGATTACGATAAAGTTTTAAGTATTTGGTCTGCTATACAAGTCAGTTAACTGAAAACATATTATTTCAGGGAAAGCCAGTTCTCCAAGTGTAGCAACTATTATAAAATCAGAGATCCTGAAAAAAATGCAAGGAACTGTGGGTTTTGTTTCAGTAAAGATCTCCAGAGTTCTGAGTAGTCTGTTTCTGAGTCTTTGACCTTCACCATCCTGATCCTATAGATCACAACGCAGAGAATAAGTCTGGCACACTAGAGCTTTGTAATATGACAAGCTGGTGAACTAGCATGCTAAAAATTGTTTCCTTGATACGCTACAGAACAATGCATTCGTCTCATCGCTACATGTGTGAAAACAAAACATAACTCACGACTCTCTAGTTTATGACGTAATGCCATATAATACACAAAGAGGAATAAAAAAGCATGACTTAATCTTTTTACCTTCTTGGATTGCATTTGAGTGAAAGGACAAGCTCATTTTGTTTTAGTGAAAAATTTCAAGTGCCCAGCCAATCTTGAGATTGTGAAGGGCCATTATTTGTTATCATTAAACGTCTCTTCAGTATGTTTTTGTGTAGGAAAAAAATGACATCAGCAAGAAAGCACGGACATCTGTCAGGGTACAAACACAAACCAGGACCAAGAAAAAGGAGTTTAAGAAACCCAAACTCACCTTGGTGATCCGTGGGGGTTTGATACAGGGCTGGCAGTAGAGGAGAGGTTCTGCTCAATGCGCTGGTAATTCCGTAGCTGAGTGGGAACTGGAATAGGTGCCGTTTCACTGCGGGGGGATACCGAAGGCTGACAATGCCTGAAGTTGGAACATACGGAGATAAGAGATGAATATTGGTAGACAGGTCCCTCTCTGAATTGTACCATTTCAAGAGAATCTAGGAAACAGGTAAATAAGCTGCTTCCGCACTCCCTGCATGCAATATGATCTTAGCTTGTCCTGATCTAGCTCTAACACTTCACAGAGGAAGATCAGGAACTGTTCATTACTAACTACCTTTCTTGCACTGGCTGGTATCAGATCGAGCTGAGAGTGCAGTACTAGCTGAAACACTTCGTCACGCACCACAGCAACCTACAGATCCCTCCGACTTCCTGCCAATCAGCCCACTGTTTACCACGCTTCAAAATAGCGTTCTAGGAAAAGCCAGTGCACTAAGAACAGGAAGTTCAGCAGCAGGGCTGGAATGTGTACAAAAGCTACTAAAGCGCAGTCAGATATCCCAAGAGACACTGTGAACTTGCAAAAGGCAAACATGTTATGTAACCACCCCCTGACAAAATGACCAAAACCACACACCTGAACATTAATCCATAGACTCAAACTGCAGTTTAGCATTACCCAAGTTCAACTGAAGTGTCAGTGACCTGGCTTATCTCTGTGTACTATCTGATAAGGGAATCAAACCACTGCAACATAATCAGTTTTATCAACACTTTCAAAGGAAGACAATTCAACGGAAAAAATTTCAAACTAAGGGGCTTTTTGGAAGATCATCAGTTTGGTTTCTGGCCCTTTATTGACCACCTCTTCAGAGAAAGATCAGAAATTCTTAGAGGAAATGTGAAAAAAGTTTATCACAAGCTCCAGACAACAAGCAGTTACAGCACTCACTGCACAGCTACAGCTGAACAGAAATCTGTGTTTGACTGTATTTGTCCTAGCCTCTTTGCTGCCTCTGAGAATGAAATACTACTTCCTGCTACGTACGGAACTTTCTCAGCAAAAGAAAAGGTTTGTCCTTTTATTGCCACCTGCTTTCTAGATACTACAGAGTGATTTGGAAGTCAGCTGCGAGCACACAGTCAGTGGAAGGCCTGAAAGCTTCCAGACAAGAAGGTCTCACAAAGGCAGCGGGCAGCCTGTGACGGCTAACACAACACGCTGAGGTGGCACAGGGGACACCCCCCGGCCAGACCTCCTGGAGAGGGGAGGCAGATGTTATGTCAGCTGTGGCAGTGACACTGAGGACACCATGAAGGCACTTCAACTTTTGAAGTACTCCACAGAGAAAATGCCTTGCCCTGCTGTCGCACAGCCTTGCAGGTAGATACAAGCAAGCTCTGAGAGCTAACCGGAGGCAGTACTTGGCCTTCCATCAGGGCTGCCCAGCTCAGACCTGAGCTAAGCTCTGGTCAGGCGTTCTCGAGTCTGATGCGGTTTGTTACTGGTTAGAGAAAATGCAATAAAGATGCCTGTGCAGAGCTGCATGCAAATCTTGATTCTGTGAGATCCAGAGAATAAAATTAGCAATTAACCACAGGAGACGGAACCATCTCCACCCATTCTGGCTGCAGCCTGGGAAGCACTGCAGCTTCTTCTACTTGACATAAAGCAGCATAACTATGGGTACAATTCATTCAGTTTGATAAGCTAATCAGAAAAATTCACTGTTTCACAGGGCATAACCTTTTGTAAAAGAAAAAAAAAATCACATACTGTGAAGGAACCTTTCTCAGGAAGTAAAAAAAACAAACACAAAAGCAGCATCTTGTAGAACATCAGACACACACTCTGCTTCCTTCAGACCATGCTCCAAGCAGACAGTTAGTTACCAAATTTACTCAACCAATAATTAAATCACACTATTATAGTACAAATGCTGAAAGTGTGAAGAGTAGGCACCTGTTTCTAATCACATGAATGTTTAGCTCTTAACTTCGTAATGTACAGACAACATAACTGGCATATTTTAATAAAAACTGTAACTGCTAAAATGGTGATGCCCAACACAATTTAAAATAGGAAATTACAGTTTATTTTTAATATATTGTAGATGGCCAATCCAGAGCAAACAGATCTTTACAGACAAACCATCCCCCATCATCTGCCCTTAAAGATAAAAGGTAAGACTAAAGCTGTATTGATAGCCCATGTCAGCAGATTTCACAAATTGCACAAAGATCAGCAGAAAGTAGCAAACTTTTCTTGTGACAAGCATTTTTAAACAAATAATGCTGACTCGCAGTCCTGTAGTATTAGCATAAGCCAAAAATACACCCAGCATAATAGCTTTATTCCCCATTTAGCCACTCATCCTCTTTCTGTTTGTACTGAAAACATTATGAAATTCATTATTTGGTCAAGTGACAAATCTAATCCTTCTGTTTAGATATTACATGAGTAGTTAAACAGCATGATTACATTTTCCAAGACATTGCAGCAAAGATTGCAGGCACCCCTGATGAATATCAGTTCTATTTCATACTAGCAGAAACTTAGTCTAACAACCATGTGAAAGAAAGAGGACTTACTAACAGTCCTGCTGACGGAAAAGATGCATTACATGTCTAGCTTTTTCATGTCACTTCTTTGGTATCTTGCAAGACAAACACAAAACTCAGTAATTTCTTGCACAGAAGCCACACCCAGTTACCAGACACGAGACACAAATCCATGATAATCTGCGCTAGATTCCTCTTCTTTCACAACCACTTCTCAAAATGCATACTGCATTCAACGTCCTGACTCACTAAATGAAGACTGATTTCAACCAGTTGAAAATTTAAACAGACAAAAGAACGATCTCTTTCCTTAAGGAAATCTTTAGACAATGCATCACAGCCAGAATTTAGCCATGCAACTGTCAGCCATTAGAATGCATCAAGTGTAGAGAGCCTGGAAAAAACAGGTCTAGCTTCTGTTTCAATTCAGTTTCCAGTAGCCATCCAGAGTTTTAAAAAAACAAACAAACCACCAAACCACCATATAATAGCAGAGAATCTTTTTAAAAGAGAGGAAATACTAAGCCTACATCACACACCTGTTAGCTGTACCAGAAGCAGTACTTCGAGAAGAGGCTGAGGATGGTTTCTGTACAGTTCCTGAGCTTCCAGAAATAGTTAGTGGCGACTGCCTGTGAAAACAAAAACCACTATCAAAAGACAGGTCTTCACATCAGAGAAACTATCCACTTTGCAGCAAAATACTGAATTCGGGCTGTTTACATATTCGTATTAAATTCAACTTGGCATATCAATCTTAAAGTCCACACACAGCTATGTAAACCCATCACTGCCAAAAAACCAGCAAGCCCTTCTACAGCTGCAGAATCCATTTTAGAACATGAGACTTCTTTTGGATAAAGCTCAGCACACCTACCCTCCACACATCAAGAACTCGCTTGAAGCCCGCCTGCCAGCTGCTCCCAATGGCATATCATCTACAGTAAGCAGAAGAACACATTGAAAACCCACGTCATGAAGCAGAACCTCAAAAAAAAAAAAATCTCAAATATGACCTGTGTACAAATAACCACTTTTGACAAACTTCTGTGAATGAAAGCTTTCCAGAAACCATTTTGTGTGTGACAATACCTCATATGTGACCTACAACAAAAACATAACTAGGGAAAGCAGTTCTTTAACAAGTTTTTTTGTTGTTTGTTTTTGTTGGGGCTATTTTGGCTATACTAATTATCATAATTTTGAAATAAAACACGTTGTTTAAGACTACAAGGTATCAGCATTGGGAAATTTATAATAACGAGTGACAGAAACCCTTCAGAGATCAAGGCACCAATTTAGTAAAATATTTAACACAAGTTAGTGGCATTGTACAGAAATCAGCTGACTAGCTTCCCAGTGGCAATCAGGTTTGGAAGATGTTGTAAAATGGCAATGTGCTACATCCAAGTCTTTCTACTGTGTAAGCCCAGTCTGATACCTTACCTTTCATGTTAAGCATTTTTTTTATGGCTTTACTTGCACTTGTTTATTATCTAAAGCTCTGGAGCATGGACTACAAATGTTCAGCTAGTCTAGAGGTAACAACATGCCTGCTTCCACTGAGAGAATCCTTGGGCTTCTTATCAGCACTTGTTTACAACTGATTATTTTCTTCTAGTGCCAAACCCCAATATTTTCCATGACTTTAAATCACCTTGGTATCTTTGGCATAATTTGGCTACTCAGCTGAAGGTGAAAATGTCCCAGATGGACATGCAGGTATACCAAACAGTCTCCCTTCAAAGAGTAATCAAACTAAATAAATCAGTGTCAATGTGAATCAAGACACATTTAGAGGAAAGAGAGCCAAATAATATCAGGACATAAAGGTATATTACAAGTGGAAATTGTTTAAAATGTAAAAATAAGGAAGGTTCTTACATGAGTGGTCTGAAGAGATGTTGTGTGGGACAAGAACAAAGTCATCTGTGTCACAAGAGGAGTTCTTGCTACTGGTACTGGCAGAGTCTTTAGAGACTTGAAGATAGTTCGGAGGACCCAATGGAGGGGAAGACAGATTTTCTTCTTGAATATGCTGCATGTCTGGCAGGGACTGGAAGTGGGGGTGGGGGAAAAAAAAAAGGTAAAAAACCCACTGTAATTCCAATGATTCAGAATGAAATTTCAAATACTGGATAAACTAGTGTAAGTTCAGACAGTTCTATATTAAAGAGGCTGTGAATGTATACAACTGCAATTTATTCAATTATTCCTGATGATACAGGGGCACCTCCTCCAAATACTACATTGAATTGAAGTCACCAGTTCAGAGCAGCATAAGGGGCCTTAATCAAAAAGACCAATTAAAAAAATCACCTGCAAGACTCATTAAATTGCAAACCATATTAGCGTATCTAAAGATTTGCTACTCTAGCATTTGATATATGTATTTTTTTCTTTAACAAAAAAGAACAACAAAAAACCCCACAAAGTACAACACAAGGAGCAAGAGAACCAAAATGTTAACGCCATTCCTCTAGCAAAAGGCAGTGGTATTCCTTGCTCTTTGCTCTTAAACACAACAGTTTACAGTGTTCAAAAATGGAAAGATATAAAATCCAGAAACTCTTGGCCAAATATTTTCTAGAGATTATTCTGTAAATCGAAGAACTTACTGGAGGAGAAGCAAAACGGCATGGAGAGCTACCACAGGAACTGCCAGAGACTGAGCCTGCGTATGTGGGCACTGGTACAGGACAAGCTAGAAGAGGAAGACCCAAGGGGAGGGGGAAAAAAAAAAAAAAAAAAAGAGACTAAGATTTTGAAAGGCCGACTTTCAAATAAACTTATTTCCTCCCTGCTTTTCATTCATAAACCCTTATACAACTTGTAAGCACAGCATATCCTTAAACACACAAGGGCATTTCAGTTCAGTTGAAATGTCAAAGGAACTAGTAAATAAGTATCACATTTCAGTCTAGCATAATACAAAAAAGGATTCAACACTTTGCCTCACAATAGAGCACAACAAGAAGTCAGACTCAGGAAAATGCCTCATAGGCACTTAGTGGGATACTTGGCAGATCCTTCTCTGTTCCAGCCCCCAACATTCATCATTTACACAAATAAGTGGTGAAAGAAAACTACTTACACTTTTTGACTGTTGAAATCTGATCCAGGAAAGGGTGGTTGAAAAATGCTTCTATAGAACAAGAACGAACAACCATGGTGAGTAAATGTACAAATGACATACAATTTACAGACTATATTGCAGATGGTGATAAATGGTTGCCTTCCCAGAATCAATATTTCAGAGCCAGAGGGTGAAGAGCTTACAAAAGATTAAAGCCTTCTATGTTATATGTTGCTATAGTATTTGGAAAGGAAAGAAAAATCAATTGAATAACTTCAAACAACAGCCAGCAAGGCAAATCAGACTGAATTACTGGAGGACATTTTATGACTGCACTTAAGGATCAGGTACACAAGAAGCCTTCCTATACTCATCATGAAATTATGTTCTCTATGTTCAGTATGGTACGAACTCAGTTTTAATTTGCTCTTTAAAATGATGAGCATCTCTCACATCAGACACTGAAAGTATTTTCACTTCAGCCTTTCCCAAGGACTGAAGCTTATTTTTGAGCCCATTAATGCTACTCCTTATGTGGCTGAAAATCACAACAGAGCAGCAGCCATTCTCCTTCCCACTTCCCAACAGCAGAACACAATCTGTGCAGCCAGTTCAAAGAATAATGCAGAATTAAACACAATTTCCTCAGTTGACTTGTCACTGTTACAATAGAAACAGTTTGCTTTTGTGGTAAATGGATATGCTGAGATGCATTTAATTGACCCAGCACAACCAGCTGGCTAGCAGTTTACCTACAAGAAGCAACCCTCAGCTAGTTAGGGGAAACGGAGGGTTGGTGGAAGCTAGCTGCTGAGCTTTGTGAACTTTCATGTTCCAGCAGTTGAGGAAAAACAATGCTGTTCATTACACCTAAGCAAATAACAAGGGAAAAAAAAATAAAGAATCTGAGGCCTGCAGTATCTCCTCTTCCTTCAACACTTTCTTCCACAACCCGATAAGGAAGGGAGGCTAGTTGTAACACAAGAACAATGTAATGATTAACTTTAACACGAGGATCAGGTGTTCCTGAGCTTTTGTGCAACACCTGCTGTTCTACTACTTTATGCTGCTGGAAGATCAACAGGATTTCCAAGGCTATTTTTACTTCAACAACAGGCAACTGGGCTCAGTTCTACACTCTCCCTTTCACTCCCTTTGCTAAGCACATTCCAGAGCAGCCCCTTTGAGGCCCTTTAAGTGGCTCAGCCAAGGAAAACATGACTTTCATCACTACCAGTCTGCTTTCTATTTTTCTTTCTAAGCACAAATGCATTCTCCCACTACCACAAATGATACAATGAATTTGCCATGTTTGAAGAAACTGCAGGGATCAGCACACCCAGAGTGCAAAGTGGAATCAATTACTCAAAGTTCATGTTTGTGATGTATTAATTCTTCCACACACGTAGATTTATGTATCAACCTCCAAATACTGTCACTATCATTTGTACATTTTACCCAATTATCCTGAGTTTTTTCTAGATCTGACTTTACTTACATTTTTACATACAGCAGTTAAATTGAGTTATGTCAGTCACCTTTACACACAGAAACCCATGCCTGGTTCTCAGAAGAGCAACACCTTAATTACGCTAGCATTGATGTTTTAAATTTCAAATTACTAAAAAAAAGTTTTATATTTATTGGAGCAAAACATAGCAGGAATTGAAAAAATAAAATGTAGCTAGGAGACTTTTGAGCTTTAAGTTCAGAACTAAAATACCTTTTGAATCCTCCTCTCTCCACAGCCTAACAAATATAGTCTTCTTATCACAGCCACACAAGGACCACATGTGATGAATGAGTCAATTTGTATATTTCGGTACTGCATCAAAACCAAGCTTGCATGCATAACTAAAGAGCAATAGTGAAGTTTCATAAGCAAAAACAAAAACTGAGGACGTCTTATAGGAGCTCCGCATCACAAGAGCTAATAGCCTGTGGTGAGGAAAGAACTAGGTCTTATCTACAAGGAGCACGAAGAGCTCTTGGTCTCCTTCTCACCATTCCATAGATTAAACTTGATGAGTGACCTATCTGTTGCTAAAACAAGTCTTAGTAATAAAGCACATTGCTACTGATATAAAATAATAATAATGAAAAAGATAAGGGTATTTAGCCAAGTTAGCTTTAATTAACTAAAAGTTTAACATTTCCTGACAGCTATGATAAAACTGCAGTAACAACTAGAGCTATAAAATCTAAACAACCAGCATCAATAACAGGATATACAAGATGCAGCTAAGAAGAACTAATCAAGATTTAACTTTTCAGTGGTCTTCTTTTAAAAATGTTGCCCGAGTTTGCATAAAAAAAAAAAAAAAAAGGAAAAAGCATTACTACTTTGGCAGTAATGGGTAACCAAAAATCCAGCAATAAAAAGGCTTTTTGAGACTGAAGTAACAGACAATCCAGGCAGTACAAAGCACACACAAATCTAAACTCTGGACTAATTTTGAACAGGCAACAGTTGTAGCCAGTTTGAATGATTCAATAGTACCAGTCTGAGGCCTTGAAATCTTACAAAGTTACAATAATGTTCTGCAACCAAAGGTCTCCAGTTAAAGAGAAAAAGCCAAACACAGCAATAAACTGGAGCCAAACAAATTCTCTTTTGTTCACAGGACATCCATCTTGTTTGTACCAGGTTTAACTTCCCAACTATTTTTTTTAATAAAACAGACATTGCAGTAACGTCTAACAGCATGCAAACTTCAGTGACTGCAGAGTTTATAAATTTTAGGACTTAAAATACAAAGATAAAACTGTTGTTTTTACTAGTTTGGGGCTTAAAAAACCCCACTATGATAATATTTCACTAAAATAAAGTCTCTACAGCTATCAGTATCTGAGCACAATACTAGGAACTCATCTTTGCAAATATACGTGATTTTGCTGTAACATCACATCTCTTATTGCCCTCAGATATACATATATGTGCTTTCAAGGTCAAATCCAATGTATACAGTTTGTACCCCCATTAATACTGTTACGATATTTGTAGTCTACAAGAATAGGGAGGAAACCATTTAAAACAACTTTGCCTCCAAAGTGGTTTCTTCCAGTATTTTGCTACATTTCTGCAACCAACACCATCATGGAGATCAGAGATGTCTGCCCCCAGCCAAAACACCAGTGAAAGTAACAGAAATGAGACTGTCACATGAAATTTCAGGTATATCAGTTAACACTGTAGGGGGAAAAAGGCTACGATTGAAATAATTAAACTAATTAATATTTCACTATTTAACAAGTCATAATTCATGTGCATAACTTAATACTGACTGACAGTAGTTACCCAATTATTTCTTTTGGCTACTCTGCCTTCTTTATAACTAAGAAGAAAAAAAAAACCACTTCACTTTTCATGTAGTTGGCTGTAGACAAAAGGTCAGGATAGTTATTCAGGTCACATGAATATAACTAACAAGGAAAGTTAAGAGACCAAAGGAAAAGTTACATACCAAAGTCCATTCTATCTTTTTGGTTTCTCTGAAGCAAACCCAACAGCAAGTCAGCCAGGTAAGCTGATGTTTCCCGAGGAATACTGCACACAAGAGGAAGTACAACATGCATTAAATTTCATGCATGCATTACATCATGCATAACGTATTAAATTTCGGGAAGTCAGCATTCTGCCATAAATCTTCACTACACGTGCTCTATAGCCTTAGTACAGGTGACTTTCCACTCAGCAAGGTACAAGGAAAGCAAGACACAACATGAGTCACTGGTATTACACTATGACTTTGTCAAGATAGCAACATCAAATATTTTTTATTAATCCCAGCAATTCCCAAAAGATGAAAAAGTGTTCAATCAACAAGCATAAGGGAGAGGAAAGGCCATGGTGACATACCTAGGAATCAAATTCCTGTTCTTTTCATAAAACATTCTCAAATCTTGAGGACTATTGGCCTGTTAAATAAAAATGTACATTAATTAAAGCTCAGCTTAATGGAGAAAATAACTTTTGTATCTATACACATATACACAAAAAGTAGGCTTTTGCATACAGGCATTAAAGGAGAAAACCTCATCTGCTTTCAGGACTGGGAGGAAAAGCTCTAGGAATTTCCATGAGACTAAAAAGAGGGAAAAGGAAATATAGTGTTACCTGAAAAGGTGGTTTTCCAACAAGACACTGATAAATCACAGTTCCTATGCTCCACAGGTCTGCTTTAGCATCATAGTGTTGAGACATAATCACTTCAGGGGCCTGGAAAGAACAGGAAACTCTCAGAAGGGAAAACAAAAAAGCAAAGCCACAATACAAATTCTACATTTCTGTTGGAGCAGTATTAGCAGAGGCTAATTCTCTAAGATTTTTCCTCCTCAAGGCACTAAGAAATGTTCAATGTCTCTCTGATTTTAACAATTGTGATTTCCAAATCACAAGAAAAAAGGGAGCTAGTAAAACTATAAAAAGGTGAATTGCACGCTGCCCCTAATTTTTCTGAAACAATATTAGGCATTTGCTAATCTGCAAGCAGTAAATGATTTTATTCTGGTAGGAGAGTGCTTGAGACAAGCAACTTAATCTGAAATAGACTGTCACTTACCATATACATAGGGGAACCACACAGGGTTGCAGCCATCATGTTGCTATGCAGATAACGAGCAAAACCAAAGTCAGCTATGTAAAGAAACACATTTGTCAATGAAAAGATAGATAATTTTCAAATTTTTAAAGTCTAGAAATTATCTGTTTCTTATTGAATCTGCTACAATTATCAGCTACAAGAGAAAAAGACAGGTATTATAGCCAACTACATGGAATAGTAAAATCTATGTTACACTGAAATAACAATGTATTATCTTCCAAATAGCAAGCCAAGAAACAGCAGTGGCATCATTTGCACAAACTGCTGCTCAGCCATCTCCCCAGCTGCAGAGCATGCTAGGAAAGGATTAAAGTCAATAGCTAAATACAAATGGTTCATTAAGAGTGATGAATATACAATCTGCTTCAGCGAAATCACATCAGGTAAAATTTTAAGAAGTCGAGTTTCAGATGCCTGAATTTTCCATGTAGGCAAAAGCATCTGAAACTATCAAGCAAGGGGAGCAAGAGGAGTTTTGTCTCCTCTGTGCTGTTTAGAAGATGGAATGAGTTGGAACAGATCTCAGATTTTGGTTGAGAAAAAGCATAGAAAATAAACTTGTTAAAAACACAGTATTTTTTAAATGGACACTTAACAGACAACAACAAGAGATTAAAAATCCTGAAGCGTCCTCCGGAGAGGAGTTTGGTAGTATCCTGAACAGTTGACATCTCTCCCCAGTTACAATGCCAAACCTCCTACTGCCAAAAATAGGTCATAACCTACATTTCTGAACTTCTCAAATAACCCTTAGGAGGGTCTACCACAAAAAAACCCCAGCTGGAACTGGGACTGGAGTCTCGCATGCATGCAGTTTTGAAATGGGCTAAAGGCTACTCAAGTTTCAAAGATTACAGATTTAAGTCTAATTAAAATAGTTTAATACTAGAAACACCAGCTAAATAGGTTTCTTTTTCCTGCACATTTAATCAAAAAGGTCTTTATGACTCAAACTTTTTTGTACTGAGAATCTGCACTACAGCATAAAGCTCATCCTTCTAGACTTACTGTCTGATTTGCATCAATTTAATACAGACCATTGTCCAGTACACCCTCTGCACTTTAACTACAAAGACACTTCTGAGCGGGGAAACAATCCAACAGAGATGATTTACCTTTAGATCACAGAAAAGCATATTTACCTATTTTGATGCGTATGCCACTGACACTTGACTTCCTACGACTGGCATAAGACAACAAAATATTCTGTGGTTTAAGATCCCTATGAATGATTCCTTTACTGTGCAGAATACGCATAGCTGCTGCAATCTGCTGGAGGAACACTCGGATGGTATCCTCACTAAGCGTTCCTTTAGCTGGAAATAACAGACACATTAGCAGATGAGAAAATAAATATCATTATATTTAGTCAAAAAGCAATCGACAGTGATCAGCTGTGAGAACAATGAAGACAATCAAATCATAGTGACCTACATTCAAAACAATACAATATCCAGTATTTTTTCTACAAATGTATATACTCTCAAAACATACACATCCTCATGGTTTCACACTAGCTACAGTACTCTGAATTATCTGTTTTTACAGTAGTTTATTCAACTTGGTAGCATAATAATTGTAAAATTCTTCAATCAGCATTAAATCCCAAACTCACTAAAAAGGCAAAGGAGACACGAAAATAAAGAACTTCACAGTTTAGAACATTAAATGTATCTATGATCATGTTACAACCTGAAGCTGTAAAACCTGTTCATTAAACAAATTATTATGGGGATGCAGATAACCACTCTGCTCAAAAATTTCATCCACGATAAAATTTATTTTGAATGGAAAAAATAAGATGCAGTTTTAGAAGTAAGTCTCTTTGGAAGGTATTATCTCATTTTGCAGTCTGAAAAGTACTGAATGCAGGAGCTGGATTATACTGTATGAGTCTTCCCAAGGAGTTTAATGGGAAGTGAATTAGGCTTTTAATACACACAGTTACCATAACAATAGCTGTTCACAAAAAGATTCCTTCAACGTACTGAGATACGAAGGCAAGTAGGAGAATATTTTAATCAAGAATAATATGAAGATTAACATCTCTGCTCAAAATTTTGTTTGCAATAAGAATCCACTTGTCATGATTCTGTAACTTCTGTCTTCACTTTGGGCAGAGCTATGTTGAAGGGTAAAATCTCTCCTAAGCCAGAACTGCCTCTTGGTAGAAAGCATTATTATATAAGTAATTCAGTATCTTTAGAAAGCAGGTGGAATCAAAACACTGGGAACAGCCCCCAAAATACAACTTTAGAAAGAAAAAAACCACACCTTTTTCAGCATTTTACTTATGGTTGGCTACATCTTCTCCCTCATTATAAATAAAGGAAGGTTATATTCAACTATTTTGAAGGCAGTAGCAAAAAGCACGTTCTGTCTGTGCATATTTCCTTAATTTATTCACCTTTATTGCTACTTCGGGGGTTTTCTTTTCAATTCTGAATGGCATCTAAAAACACTGGGAAATATTCTTAAACAAATGCAAAACCTTATGTCTTCCTGCAGCTTGAGTTGTCACGTTCCCCGGGTGGCATACCAACTCACAACAAACAGCACTCTGCTGCCGACCCTAACTGGAGACAGAACGCAGCACTAAACGGACTCCTGGTGAATGCAATTACTCCTATAAAGAGGGTACCCTAACATCACACCAGGGTCAACATACATTACAGACATTTCATGAACAGAAAAATATTGAAACCACAAGCAAAAAAAAAAAAAAATCTCAGAGAAACACCGATGGACTACAGAAATACAAACATGTAACGCAGTAGCTTCTTCATAGGGAAATACAGTAATCAATTACCTTGTAAGTAATCTGCCAAATCCCCACCATTGCAGTACTGTCAAAAAGAAAGGGTTTTATTCAAAACACAAGCACTGAAATACTTCCTATATAAGTTGTACTTTGTAATCTTTGCACAAAAATTAGAAGATCCTTTCTAGCTGTTTGCATTGTTTTGTCAGTTATTTGCAATTAATAATTTGAGGTGTAACACTTCATCAACACTTACAGAATCAGAAAATAAAACTGAATAATTTATGGAACACTGCTGATAAATTTAGTAATGCATAGGAAATTAATAATCTAGTTTTCAGGATTGCTCGATTTAACGAGTCATGGTTATTTTGCAGCTGTGCAAAGAAGGAGTTTTGTCTAAAAATCATATTTAAAATCAGCCAGAAAGAAACATGTATATTAACACATACCTCCATTACCAAAAAGACAGAATTGGGCATTTCCTAAAAGAGAAGGAGAACAAATCTCATTTAAGAATGTGACAAGACAAAGCCTTTGGTACCTGCTTTAACAAAGTGTAACATGAGATTTTTCAAATCAACTGAGACACCTTATGTTAAAGTCACTGTTTTGGAGGGAAGCAAATATGTACATTCCCCACCATTAAATATTTCACACAAAAGCATTAGAATATGTAAAAAAAAAAATAATCACCAGGCAATATCCTGAAGACTAAAGCTATCATTTGAAAGAGCACCAAACAGTAAGGACTATCAGTTTCCACTGTACGGCACTCCCTTAGCTTTCAGCTGCCTGGGGCTGCTCTATCACAACCTCTACATTAACAGCCTTTACAAATAAACAAACTTTTGCTATCAGACATCACTGAAATGGGTCACTAACGGGACAGGAATATTTGGTCAAAAATGTACTGGACAGAACTGCAGACTGTAAGGAAGACAATTTGGCCACAACCACCAGTTTTCTAAGGAGGAATTCCAAAGCTGTGCTCCCTGCTTCTGGGTAAAACAAGCCTTGGTTCTGCCGTCTGACAAGCCGAAGGTCACTCAGAAATCACAGAACCGTTAACTGTCTGGAATAAGCTGATTCCCCAACGCTATTTTGTAGGATAATTAATTTCAGAATCATGCGTACTTCTGTAAAGTGTCTCCCTCAGCGAGTCACTGCCAGAAGCACGTCCCTGCCTTGGACCTGAACGCCTCATGGCAAAGTGTGATCTGTTGTGGCAGTGCTTTTGAGATTTTCCAAAGCCCTGACCTCCTTTGACCTATTTGCAGCCTGAATTCCCCCTCTTGTAACTGGGTAAAAGTTACCAAAAGTCAGATTAGCTACCTTCTACTGTAAATCATCTACACACTCCACAAAAATGCTGTAAAAATATCTGTGCTTAAAGCTGACTGGAACAAGAAATATTTATTTTGTGCGAGAGAAGAAGAGAGCCTACCTGTCTACACCAGTAATCAACATTGTTTTCCATGAAGTCTCCTGCATAAAATAGTTTCGTTGTGCCTACAAAGTTGGAGACACTCAAACATCTTTTATAAAGTAAAAGCATTTTTTCCCTCCGAGTTGACTGAGTAAGACAAAGGAAAGAACACAAAGAGAACTAGAAGGAAACATAAGGCAAGTATATAATAAACAGGATGATGTTTTTAGTCACATAGTATGCTACCTCCCTTTCGGTTTAGAAATAAACAAAGGTTGACGGTTTGTGGTAAAATATGTTTCTAAGACAGTTGAAGGAAAAGAGCAAGATGGCATACCAGACAAGGCCAGGCATATGTCCCAGTTGGAACTGGAAATGTAGACAGTCTGACTGTATTCCGCTAACTAGTGTCAAAAAAAAAGTCAAAAGGGACATCGCATGGCAAAGCAAAAGCTGTGAACTTAGCCACCTTTCTCAGTGCTTGTACTAAAACTTCAGCAGATGTTCGATCCCACAACAGTGTCATTTTCAAGGGCTCACTAACAGGGCAGGCTAAGAAGCTTTAAAAAGAAAAATAAAGTAAAAATGGGCCCAGGCTAGGGAAATCAGCTACCCTAAATATCAAACACAGCACAGAGCATGTGGATGGTAGCATCCATTAAAGCAGATTTCTACCAATCCATCACAGACACAGATATCCACTAGAGATCCCTGCAGTAAATTCAGTTCAAGATGAACCGGATGCTTTAAGGTTAATTCGAGACTGTAAAAGGCTGCTTCAGTTTCTGGAAGCATTTCGTTTAGCCACTCTCGGCTGTGTTACAGAAATGCATTTGAGGTTCTTTCCAGCTCGGATCATCAAGTGCATTACAGATTTGTTTACATTTGGAAATTAGCTTCAAAGAAAGCAAGTTTCTAGGAACATTAGTCAACTCTCTTGGGCATGAAAGGCAAACTCCAACCAATACTGAATATTAAAGCAGCAGTAGATCACATTTCAAGAAGTCCCAATTGTTCAATGTTTCTGTAACAGCTGTGGCCAACGTGAACCATAATTTGCAATCCTCAAAACCTAAGTGCATACATTAAAGCAAAAAAAAAAAAAAGATAAGTAATTACTTGTTCCATAAATTACTGAAAATACATAATGATAAATGGTGTTTCTTTCTACGTTGTTCCTTTGCAACAAGATCTTCCAAGACAGAAACTCACTTTCTTTCAGGAATCCTAAGGATGCCAAACAGCAACTCTGAGATCCCAACTTATCAAACTGAAAATTCTGCCAACTGGGGATCACTTCATTTAAAGGACAACTGTGATGTGTAAAAGAATAACACAGCTAAGCAGCATGGAAACTGTCCGTTCCCCAGTGACAAGAAAGCCCCTCAGCCAGTGGATTTCCACCCGAGCATAGCAATCCCATGAATCAGAAATAGATGTTCCACAGCGTCAGTGCCTCTGCTACACAACACACTCTGTACAAAACCAGCAGCTTATGGCATCTGTAATGCTCAGCTCATGACAGACATTTATTCATCGCAGAACTGAGAGAATGTGTTTTCTGGATTCCCTTGGAAACAAAGTCCTTTCAAATGAAACTGCTCTCTTCAGAAACACGGAGCTGATGATTCCCCTGTTGTACTAGCTCTCACTTGTTTAAAGAGTCATTCCTACAGATCACACTAGATTTCTCCCCAATAGCATTACTCATCTTTTTTTGACTGACATTATTGATTAAAAATAATCAAGCAAGTCACTGGGTTGAAGTCAGAGTAAGAAGTAGAGTGTTTCCTTATTGCAGCTTGGATAATCCTTTTTTATTAAATCAGCAGAGCAGATTAGAGGTTTCACAAGGGCATTTTCCCAGACTGGTCAGAAGTCCCATCTAATTCATATTGCAGGAAGAATATTATGCATAGCACTGGTACCAAGCTCCCCAGCCATGTCTCATCCCAGCTTTAACTCATAACCAAACCCTTTCCAATACCCCACCAATGCAAGCTTTAGTTCCAAACAGCTGAAGCTGTTCATCCCTTCACAGTTGCTCACATTTTGCATTACAGTTCTTGGCCAGCCTGACTGGGAATGCGATCTCCATTTTGGGAATACAATCAGAAAACACAAGTCACTTCTGTAGACACATTTTTGCCTTCTAAATTACTTTGCTGAAAAATAAAGCTATCCCTATCATCATTCTCTAGCCTTGTGATCTCTCTTGACTTGCTAAGCAGAGCAAAGTGTTCAAAAAAGAAAAGATTAGTAAACCAGCTTGTTTCAGATCTAACATCCAGGAATAAAGCTGACCTAGCAAGCTATTTTAAACTGCTTCTTGAAACAGATAACAAAGCTTTCAAAAATTTACATTGACATACAGATCATAAAACTAGTGCAGCTGGAGTTGTTCTGCCCTACACTTCTACCTAGAAAAATAATCAAGCGAAACAAATAGATGTTGTGTTGCAACAATTATGGAATAGTTTTGCCCAGCATGGCTTGCTTTGTGCTTCAAGTTTTCTCGACTAAAACCTACTTTTGCTCGTTCTTATTCTGATCTAGATTTTACTTGCAAGTTGAAGTAAAAGATAGCACAGGTTAATAGGAAACCATTTTACAATCCTGAAAGCTAACAGATAAACCTACTAGAAAGAGAGTAAGAGGCAACTTGCTGTGTTCTAATCCCAGACTTCCAACAGTTGTCTCAGGGGATGTGAAGCTCCAACCCAAATCACAGGCTCAGCGCAGTAGTTCCATTTAAAAGACATTAATTGAAAAAGAAGTCAAAACATCCGTGGTTACTTCTGACAGTTGTTGCTAGAACTCTAGCGTATTGGCAGAAACATACTCTAGATTTCTTTTTTGTTAGGAAGTCCTCCTGTAGAACAAGCTGAAAGTCTGCAAGGAGCTCTTGGTGAGCTGCCAAAGCAGAAACTGTGGCAAATAAACAGTTACTACGTTTTTGCTCTAAGTTTATACATTGTTTAGCTGCAGTTTATGATTGGACTCCTAAGAGCATGAGAGCTAACCTGGCAGTTTGTACGCTGCTATTATCTGATTAATTTTCTGATATGTTAATTTTTGCTATATTTGCTTTTATTTTTTGGCCAGGAACACAGTCCTAATTTTTTCAGAGTATTAAATAGAATTGGCAAAAGTTCTTGACTTAGTGAAAAAGGACTGGTCCAGATCCTTTTAAGGCTGTTTCTTACTGTACTACAGTTACTCTTGTTTTGCTTTGCAAGCGCACCACAGCAGCAGCTTCTAACGTGTTCAGCTCCTATCATTTTGTTAGTTCTGACTAAATGTTAAGTCTCAGCCTAAATGTCAGTTGACATGTGCCTGTAGGATTCAAATAGCGTGCATGCTGCTAATTATTCACATAAAAGAGCAATCAGCCATGGAGAAATGTACCACAATAGCCGTATCACTCATTTTCTGTTACGTGAAATGCTGTACTTAACTAATATATATGGGAGGTAGCGAAAGAGATGGGCCTGTGGCACAACACAAAGGAAAGCCAAAGCTGTTCACAGCACACCAAACATTTAACACGCTCGCATGCTGGAAGACTTTCTGAAACAGTTCTGAAACACAAATTATAGCATCTAGGCATAGCAGGTAAGGTAAGGACTATGTAGTAACTCCAGCTCTTTGGTTCTGTGGGCCAGAACAAATTCCGGTTGCCTCTAACCTTCAACACCTCCACTAGCGTCATTCCTCACAGTCCAATATTGTCACAACCAACATCTCAGGCAGCATCAGCTGCCAGGCAGTATTTCAAAACCTTTACAATTTCTACAGGGCACGATTTTTTTTTTTTTAATCTGAAAACTTGTCTGGATGCCATGTTTTCATACAACTATTTCTACACATGCAGAGGATGGACACTGACAAACACAAAGGCCTTAATCAAGGAGCCAAGGGTAAAAATTAAGATACTGAACCACCCTCATACGTCAGTTCAGAAACAGCTATGATGAGAGTATGGAGGCAATCAAAGCTGCGAGACAGCAAGATCAAGGGCACACACCACAATGCTTGAAGCAACCCCCTCAAGAAACGTACGCAATACTACCAGACCAACTGGAGTCCTTGGGTAAAGCAAACAGCAATATTTCATTGCCACTGGTAAAACAACGGGTATAGACAAACACGGTTCCTTCCATCAGCGTCCCCAGTAAGAACGCATGGGCACTTGTCTGTAAGTCAAGGCTGAGGTATAAGTATCAGAAGGACCACCAGCTTTGTCCTCACTAGCTTTCACTGCTTCCAAAGAGAGCAGAAGCAGCTGCCGTTATTTTATCTGCTGTGTACCAACAAGCTAAGACAAGAAACTATTTCTGTTCAGATACTGTTTCTCCAATAAAAGAGCAGAACTTAGTTCTCCCTAAACTACTGCTCAAATAGCAAACTTCAGACTCCATACAGTGAGGACATGAATTCGTTCTCCTAAAACACTATCTCCAAGATACATTTACAGGCTTTCACTCTGACGGCTGCCATTCTAAAGAGGTTTTGAATTAAATTATTTGCTAAAACAGGCACTGTCTGGCACTGTGTAAGAGATTAGTTCTACTCAGCACACACTTAGGATCATGAACCGCACAAAACTGTAGATTCACATCCTAAATATAGCACATTCCAAATAACTTACTGATACTTTCTTACTTCAGTGTAATACTTTATCCAGGGACCTCAATGTACTTTATGCTGGCGAGTTAGATGTTATTTTTGACTCCTTTTGCTTTTGAGAAAGAGTGGGCTCCATTTCCCCAATTAACATGATCCAAGACTGCCTGATCTTCTTTTGCAGGATGAATTACATCCCATAGCAACACCACGGGAAAGAGCTGTATTCTTACACTGTTTGAGAGATTCAAGAGTTGTTTTATTCCATAAAGAAAGAATACCTAACTCTTGCCCAAGAAGATTAAGTAAAAAACATCTCAGCAAGTTATGTTACTATACATCTATTATATTTTCAGGGCTTTTTTAAGCATTTCACTTCATGAAAAACTAATCTCACATTCAGATGTGAGCTGCATATCTTTGTTTTGCAGAGCCCTACTGCTGCAAAACATTTGCCACTCACACATGGAGGGTTCATATTTTAGTATCTCCACAAATGCCTTTCACCCTTGGAACCACTGGTCTCCACATCCTGGTGCGTGCAGACCCCCAGCCCTCCGAGACGGCACAAGCAGTACACTCTGCTTACGTACAGCACTTAACTGCAGATCAAACCTGCCCGTGTTGCACCTTACAGAAATCAAGGGCAATTATCGTGCTGGCACCAGAACAAAAGATTTTTATGCCTATCAACGCACATACACCGTTAACGGCACACCAATTCATTCAGGTGTGTCTCCAGATGAATGGGCACTTCTAGTAATTCAACTCAGTGGACCCTATACATATAAAGTAACATATCAAAATGGTGTTTGTAGGAGCTGAAGCAACAGCAATGTAGGTTTTAAAATGTTCATGTGCTATCAGCAGAATGTCTCAAAAAGTTCTCCTTGGATCTAATCAAAACCTTACTGGTGTACGCATCTTTATTACACTGGCTTGTGCGACTGGTGACAGATCACGCAACAGGAACTCAACCATAAATTAACAGGGATGAAAGAGAAGGAATCTAACTACCTCCTGTGAAAACAATCCAAACAAAGCCTCTTGAAATATGTAAAATAATAACTAACCTTTCATTCTCCCACTTAAAAGATACATTCCAAATTGTTATGCAGGGATACAGCTTTAATCTCAAAGTACTGCCATTAAGTACAAATAATTTCACTTAATATTGTGAGATGTAAAAATATTTATTCTTCACTGCAATTAATTCACACTTTTTTTCACTTAGTTTTGTCACTTACATTGCACACCATCTTTTCTCTCTGAAAACTTGGTGCACCAATCAGTTCTTGGATTATTTCGCTAAATGGTCTTCCAAACAGTGCATTGGAAACATGAACATTTTCTTACTTCAAACTGTCTAAGGTTAAGAAAAACTTCAGACCAACAGAACTATAAAAATAAATCCGACTCCCAGTCGCACTGAGAACTTCCTACTGTGACACAGACTCCACTGGCTCCAGCACTAAGAAAAAAAAAAACAGCTTCTGTAACTTAAAAATTGCTTGAAATTCTCAAGTCTTATCTGCTGTACTATATCACTATGTTCACAATACTATGACAAACAAAAAGGGCAGTACATGCTAGAACATGAAATGCTGAAGAAAATTAGTAGGTGTAACAGCCTACTAGACATGTGAATGCCTTG
Organism: Pterocles gutturalis; assembly: GCF_000699245.1. Taxonomy (NCBI): domain Eukaryota; kingdom Metazoa; phylum Chordata; class Aves; order Pterocliformes; family Pteroclidae; genus Pterocles; species Pterocles gutturalis. The sequence goes on along the minus strand of NW_010112538.1, from coordinate 4,161 downwards.
CATAGTGTTCGTTCTTGCTGGGTTATAAATTAATGTAATCGTACAAGCTAATGATATATAATACTTCACAAACATAGCCCTGTGCAGAAAGGGAAAAGCTTATTTGTGCGTGTCACATTCTTTAGACCATATTTTGCAAAACAATTTCTTCTATAGAAGTAGCATCATACTGCCAAGCTTTATGTTTGCCATGAATGTATTTGAAACATATCCAAGGCATGAGAGATAGGTTTTCCCTTCCTTTGCTTTAACTGTTCGTATTATTTAAATGCAATCGGCAGTGACAAGCAGGAACACCATTGTCTCAAATGGAGAATACAAGTCTGATCATTCAAGAAGTCCTGCAACTCTAAGGGCACCCTTTCCTGTGGGAGAACAGAAAAGCATAAAAGTTATATTTCAAAATAACCTTTTGGTAAAGAAACCATAGACAAGTGTACATCTCTGTCCTCTCTTCCCTTGCGGATGTTCTGTGCATAAAGCAAAAGACGCAAGAGTCTTTCCAAGAAGAGAAACAATGTTAAATCATCAAAATATATATCTAGTCAACTATCCTCAGGTTGAGCTCCAAAGCTCAGTAAGTAATCTTCACATATAAGCAACTGTAAATGATAAATCTGAAATTCAGCTGCTTACTCACACACCAACGCCCTCAGTCAACAATTCCAGTTTCTTTTAAGATGTCTGGATATGCTAAATTTAGGATGCTGAGAGATTATTTCCACTTAGCAATACTCAGGAAAGCCTGGACTCTTCAAGAAGCACAAGAGACTATACTTTCCCTCTCAGAGCAGTTCATGTCATTCAAAATGCAGAGTTCTGAAGTCAAGACCCAGAAGGGAAAAGAGCCCACACATCCAAATGGGAAGTTCTGATGCACAGCCTGTTACTACATGAACACCATCGCTTTGTACCAGAAGTCAAAAGAAGTTAGTGCACGTCTTGCAGCACTACACACGATAAAACCTCAGCCTGCCTAGCACATATATTGTGAACACGGATTTCTATAGCTACACAGATACACATCTACATGTAAGCTGAAAACCTTTTAGGATGCAAACGCATAAAGACAGAATATGTTGAAGAATGTCAACATGTCTATTTTGCATTGTTTTAACTATGCAGTGCCCCAAGGGTGGTTCTTAATAATTTCTTCATAAATGTAACTCTGTATTTAAGATTCGAATAGAACCCAGGAGAGAAATGTATAGTTCTTATTCAAGCAGAACAAATGGCTGCACAACCTACATCACAGCATATTTAGCTTTACTCAAGACTTGCAGGTCTTGGGATACAAAAACTGTACTTCCTACTAAAGTCCACTCTCAATAAGCTAAAAAAACTAACTCCTTCACCTTATCAGGCAGAACCTTGGGAATAAAAAAAAAAAGGAAGACAATGTGAAGCAATTTAATACTTATTTCTCCTACTTGAAAAGATCCAAATGTCTGCTTGGCTTTTATACTTTATCCTATCCTCTTGAACACAGGCAACAGCAACATATACATGTGTGATCATGGTCTTCTACTTCCTTCGGTTCTTCCTCACCATGACACAGGGCTATACAATGCATTTCTTTGTTACAGAGATCTCAAAGATGCTGCTCCTCTTCTACAACAGAGTATTTTAAGTTATGTTGACTTCTTAATGACACTTCCTTCATCCGTCCAGATCAACGCCTGCTAGTACATTTTCCTTCAGGTGTATTCAGCCATTATCCACAAACACCCACTTTCCAATTTAATGGAAGGCCAAGGAAACAAGGCTAATTCAGGAGAATAGTTACTGCTACCGACAGAGCCCCCAGTCCAGCTGGCTGACACTTTTTCTCTAGAGACAGCCTCTGCAGTTCTCAGGCTGCCACTTGCCCCCACTGTCTGGAAGTAAACAATATTCCTCACAGCTTTCTATCCCAACTGCGCATCCTGCTTATTAAAAACAGCCAATACCAAATAAGTGCATAGTGTGTTGAAGATGAGAGAACTCCCCTACCACCGCTAGGGAACTGGATCTCTTTTTCTAAATACCAAAGTGATTATAGTAACAAAATGTATAGCCATTCAAAATTTTCTCCTTGATATACATACACATGCATTATATTTCTATAAATAAAATTTAATTAAGAAAAAGGCATCAAGATATATTTTACCTGGACATCATAGAGAGCTACAATGTTCTCATGCTGAAGTTCCTGTAAAACAAAATATTTGTATTACAGAAATAGCCTGTTGTTATTATTTTAAATTTAACACCCTGGGTGATAATCAAGGAGAAACAAATTTTACAAAAAAAGATAGTATCTTTTCTAGACCATCTGATGGAATTTGGAGGAAAACCCAACTATTTAGACAATTTTTGCAGGACTAGGAAATCAGGCAATATCTTCAGAGGTCATAAAAATATTTGGCTCCACAATTTATTTTCTATGTTTTGTTACAGAAAGCACAAGATCCTTTAATAAGTAGTGAAAACTGATTAAATTTAATTTTATAGTCTCACACAATTTCTTGCTTAACAGAGTAACCAATTACGTTATTTTCACATCAACCTTACCATTTTACAATAAAATGGAAATCAAACAAAACTCACAGGACAGTTCATGCAATTATTTGTAACTGCTCAAAAAGCATCTGTCTTTAAGTACTGGCAGACTAATATATCCAACACTACAACTTCTGGTATATAACAAATATACTAGAATATGATACATATATATTATATAAAATGGTGACATATCTTCAAGAATCTTGGAAACATGGAAAGAAAGCAGCACTAATTATTACTGCAAAGCTATGTAAAATGAGATGTGGTGATGTTCAGAGAGTGGTGAATGCTGAGAGACCGTCCAAGAAGACATTTCCATAAAATAGCACTGAAAAACTAAATTATGCTCTATTTTATTTCCTTCATTAGAGCCACACATTTTAAGTCAATTAACAAAACTCAGAAGTGGCAAGAGTGCTTCAGGAATGAAATTCAGCATGCTGATTTTAGCTTTCAAGGCATCTTTGGGCACAGGAGATGAAGAAAGACCCATAGACTCAGCTATGACTTTGGTTGTACGCACCACTTGGGAAAGGTGCCACATTAGCCATCCTGAAGGACAAAGTTTTCCACATGTGCAATAAGTAAAGCACAAGAAGTGGTTCTATAACACTTTTCCATTTTTAACTACAAAAGCATACCCATAACCTGTTCCAAGATCATTTCCAGAACTAAGAAAAGTATATTTTTCTTTTTTTTTTTCCTTGGTCTTTTTAGTTCTGGATTTCTCCTGGAACTAACAAAGAAACAAAAGGCAGAACAGCAATTACTGTGATAGTACTCATGACCTGAAATGAACTAGGTCAAATGTCTCTTTTCCTTTTTAAGTAAAGCAGCTTTAAAAATCACTGCAAATTAACATACCTTTAAGATTTTAATTTCTTTTCCAAGTAGGATTTGTGACTTTGACAAGTTCTTTTTGTTAATACTCTTTATGGCTACTTCCCAATCAGTTTTCTGGAAATAAACAAACAAAAAAGCATTGTCACATTTATATTCTTTTAACTTTATTCACTAAAAACTAGCTAGTAAAGCACTGGAGAAAAAGTAGCAAGATCACCCCTACTCTACCCACCAGTGATTACTACATCACATGACACCATCAAGAGCTATTTCATTCCACAATAGCTCAGACTGCTATTAAAATGCAGCTGCAGCTACACTGCACTTTCATGGATTTAAAAGCATTTTAAAAAACCAGTAAGCAATCATAACCCAGTTATTTTTTGGTAGTGGTGCTATGTATCTGCTTTTTAGTCCTCTTTCAATGATCGAGTTACTTTTACTGTCCTTGAAGGACTTCCCATTTTCTGCCTTTTTATACTCTACAGCTGAAAACTGCACAAGAAAACATCCAGGTTTTTGAAGTAAACTTATATATTATCTATTTATATATTATCTAAAAACAAATTGCTTATTTATTTGTGAGGTGGAAGCACCTCCACTGGCCTTTAAAGTTCTGTTTTCCTTCCTCCCTTTTTTTTTTTTAACCCAAAAATCACTGCACTGTGCCTCTCCAAGTTGTGAGCACTACCCTAAAGCTCCAAAAGGACAAACCTGAAGAGTTGCCTTGTGGAAAGCTGAAGACTTAAGGCACCAACACCAGAATAAACTCTC
>NW_010112537.1:4662-9041 GCF_000699245.1 Pterocles gutturalis | reverse complement strand
GTCCCCCACCATGGGGATTAAGGCACCGTGGCAGCACCAGGGCTGATCCCCTCCCTGCCATGAGCCTCACCTGTGACATTCCACAGCAGCCCAGAGGACATGTGGCAGGTGGCGGGGGGCCCCCGACACCCACAAGTTTTTTAGCGTGACCCTGGCAGGCCAGGGGGTGCAGGAAGGCACAGGGCCTTGGGGAGCCAGAAGCATGGGGACTGTCCCCAGGGACGGGCTCACCAACCCACACCCCCAGGCTGGGCAGCACCGAGGGGACCCTCCCCTTGCCCAGGCCTTGGCCAGTGCCGGGTGCCGTAGGGACAGGGTGCCACATGGCCTGGGGGGAGCCCCTGTCCCCAGGGCTAGACTCTGCCTTGTGCTTTTGGGGAGCAGGGAGCCGGCAGGCAAGGGGCTGCTCTAGGGAGCTCCCTCCCCCCGCTGCCTGCAACGTCCCATCGCAGCCGAGCTGTGAGGCCCAGGGGAGGTGGGTTCAGGGACTGGAGATCGTCCAGTAAGCACCAGTTTTGTAACTGAGGTGGTTTGAGTGGTGGAACCAACAGCTTCAAAAGAAACCCAAGGGAAAGGGAGCTGCTTAGGGGGAAGGGGTGTGCGCCGGGCCACGGGCTCCAGGCCAGGAGAGCAAAGAACCAGAACAAAAAAGGGACCAAACTGAAGTCTGGACTCGGCCAAAGGAAAATGGGAGGGGGGAAACAAAATAAAATAACCAAGGCAGGGTTTATTGGGCTGTCCTGGTCGTGTGGCTGCCACGCAGGTGAAACGGGGAGTGTACAGAGACAGCAGTGAGAGCCGTGCTCCTCCTTGGCCGGCACAAGGCAGGCGCTTCCCGCAACAGCAGCTCCCTGGTCGCCTGCCCTCAGCTCTGCCTGGGTGGGGGGAGAGGGAGCTGGAAACCCTCCCACCCACGTTCTCGTCCTGCAGCCACATGCTCCTCCTGCACCCCTCAGCTCCAGCCCAGGTGGCTCCCGCGGGGTCCCTGCCCCACGCAGGGGCCTTCCTGCGGCTCTCGGGAGCAGGGGCTCAGTTGCATCAGTCGCCCTGGCCTCAAAGCCCGAGAGTTTGCAATAGAGACAGAAAAAAACCAAGAAGAGAAACTAGGATTCTCCTACCCCCAGGGTCAGGAGGGGAGATGGCACCTCGTGCTCTCCCACAGACGAGCCGAGCTTCCCCACGCTCTGCCAGAACCCCAGTCCTCTCCACTCGCTTGCCAGCCCCGTGCTCCGGGACACCAAAGGAAAAGGAGAGCAGCCCGGTGGGAGTGGGGCTGGCGGCAGTTCCCCTCCGCCTGGGCCAGCATGTCCAGGCCTCACAGAGTCGACTGCAGGTCGGGATCCACCATGGTCTCGCGGTCTGGAGACTCGATGTAGTTGGCGGCTTCCTGGAGCTTCAGCAGCATGGCCATCTGCAGGGACAGGAGGTGGCACCCAGCCCAAGGGGGATGAGGGGTCTGGGGATGCCCTGGGGAAGCCTTCCTTGCCCCCCCATACACACCAGCCACCCCAAGAGGGTGGCTCCTCTGAGGGGGAAGCAAAGCCCAGAGATGCTGCAAAATCCTCCCCATCACCAGGATCTGGCCTTGGGCACAGCTGGGACGCTCAAGGCTGAGTGTGCCAAGGCAGTGCAGGGGGACAGGCCCTAGGACATCAGTCGGCGTCACCGGTGGCACCTGCCCCCTGCTAGCAGTCTGACCGTGGACACGACGCCGCACGGAGCACCATGCTGTGCGTGCTCACCGGCACATAACCATGTGCCTCGGTGTGCAGCCTGCTGGCTGGTGCCACCACCCCGCACCCACCGCTCCTCCCAAGAATGCAAAATGTTTCTGCACCCCTAAATCAGGCTTTTTACATTGAAAATAACTGGGAAAGTGAAGCTCCACCTTAATCACGGAATCACAGAGTGGTTTGGGTTGGAAGGGACCTTCAAGATCATCCCATCCCACCCCCTGCCATGGGCAGGGACCCCTCCCACTAGCCCAGGCTGCCCAAAGACTCACCCAGCTTGGCCCTGTCCCAAAGCCGCACCCAGCTTGGCCTTGAACCCCTCCAGGGATGGGGCATCCACAGCTTCTCTGGGCAACCTGGGCCACTGCCTCACCACACACAGTGAAGAAATTCTTCCTTGTATCTAGTCTAAATCTCCCCTCTTCCAGTTTAAATCCATTACCCCTTGTCCTGTCGCTACACGCCCTTGTAAGAGACCTCGCTCTCCCCTCTCCACCAGCACCGCGCAGCCCACCTCCTGCTGCCCGGCACAGCAGGGCCATACCAGAGGGTCCGAGTCCAGGGAGCTGGGCGTCGTGTCTTTGACGGTGCGCTCCTCGGGAGGGGAGACGGTGCTGTGGGGCCCGATGGTGGGTGGGGGCAGGTGGTACAGCTTGGACTGGTCCTGCTGCGCAGACGGCCAGGGCAGGGTGTCCCGCACCCACTCCACGGGGTCCTCCCACGCTGCCTTCTGCCCGTGGACCTGCAGGCGAGGAGCAAGCGGCAGCCACCTCTTCAGCATGTGCCAGAGCTGGCGATGGGGCACCCTGAGTTCCCCCAGGACAGCGCTGTGTCCTGCTGCAGCCACAGGGCAGGGACCGACAGATGCCCCCTATGCCCAAAATCCCAGGACTTCCCCTCTCCCCGCCCCATCAGACTGCTGCACCAGCATGTAACCAAGCACCGCTGGTTTGCATCCCCACGTGCCAGGCAGCTCTGTGTACCTTGAGCCCGTCTTTTGCCCCCTCCTGGAGGTAGGGGATGATGGAGTTGTTCCACAAGTCGATGAACCAGGTCCGGAAATCCTCAATCCCAATGGGGCAGGACAGGAAGAAGCAGGGACCTGTGGGGGGAAGGCACAGAGCAAAAATAGGAGCTGGGTCCCCCTGCTCCGGTCACTGGCCCCGCGGCAGCACCGCACCAAGGCGGGGACTGGCTGCGCGGGGTGCCCGGGGCTCAACCACCTCCTGCGAGCAGCGTCTGGGCAGCATCTGTCCGACACAAGTGGACAGAAAGCGAGCTCCCAGGCATGTGACAGGGCTGCGAAGTTCAATCCACCCCCCAAAAGCACGGCGAGGCAAAGGGAGACCTGCCGGGGAAAACACAGTTCCTCCGGGCCAAAGGAAGGGTGCCAGCAGGACAGGTGACACCATGGTGACAGCTCCCACAGAGCACAGGAACAAATGCCACCCAGGGAAGAACAACACTTGTGTGCATTGCCCACTGGCATTTGGTTATTTGGGGCTGGGGGACACAGGGCAGCACGCAGCTCCCCAAGCTCCTTTGGGAGGGTTTTGCCCCAGCCCCTGGGGGGTCTCGGCAGGGCAAGGGGTAGAGGAGGGAGGCGTGTGGCCAGGCCGTACCGATGAGGAAGTCGGAGGTGCTGTGTTTCTCCAGGAAGGTGTGCAAGTGGTACCAGAGCTTGGGCACCCAGTCCAGCACGCGCAGCAGCTCCTCCTTGTTGGCGTTGACGTCTGTGTCCGACTCCAGCAGCTTCCGCCGCAGGTAGCGCACCAGGAACCCGTTGGCCGGCTCCACGTTGTTGGAGAATGTCAGCATCCTGCGGGAAAGGCTCAGGAGTTCAGGGCTGGGGCTCCACACGAGCTGCCCTGCTCCCCAGCACCCTCAGGGGACACCCTAGCACCCCCACACTGCCTGTGCCCAGGGTTGGGGCATCAGGTCCTACTGAGCTGGCAGGGCCAGGCCTGGGGGTCTGTCCTCATCTCAGTCCCCGTCCCAGGATGTGTCCCCAGGACTGCCCAGGGCAGGAGTGATGGCCTCTGCTCCCCCCAGCCCCACGGGGATGGTCCCCAGGGATGTGTGATTCCCACCTGAAACTGAGATGGAGACCATGGTTTGGGGTCATCTTCACAGGCTGGTTGGTGGTCCCAATGATGTAGGGGCTGAGCAAGGGACAGAGAGAGACAGGAGCCATGAGAGAAAGCACCCTGCACCACCCTCACCCGCAGCAGAGCCCATCTGAGCGCAGCAGACGTGCGCAGCCGCGCAGCCACGCAGCCTCATCTCCATGAGCACAGGGATGTGCCAAGAGCGGTGGGGATCACGCGTGTGCCTGCGGGACAGCGCCGGAGGGGGGGCAGTGGGGCTCTCACCATTTGTGGTACTTGCAGGTGAGCGCGCCGTTGACGAGCTCGCTGATGGAGCCTGCCTCGCTGAGGTCATCCAGGAGGATCACCAGCGGCACGTCCGCCGTGCCCGTCTCCCTGTCGATCTGGTTGGCCAGGTTGGAGAGGTACAGCTGCAGGTCCTGCAACAAATGGGCCGGGTGTCACACGCGGGGCCGTGGCACGGCTGCCAACGGGGACTGCGGCACCAGTGCCAACGGGGACACTTGTGGATGGTGTGCGCCCGCCCCTTTTCAGGGGC
>NW_010112537.1:4262-4557 GCF_000699245.1 Pterocles gutturalis | reverse complement strand
CACAAGGGGATGAGGCGCCGGTGCGTCAGCAGGAGGCTGATGTAATGTTGCATCATGGGCTTGGGGATGAGGGTCTCGAACACCAGGCTGTCCACGCACTTCTCCTTCAGGCCTGCAGGCAGGGGAGGGCTGAGGGTCCCGCTCACACCCCGTGACACCATGACACAGAGAAAGCTGGGACAGCAATGGAGCTTTTCTGTCACACTGACCTTTGAGCGTCACGACAATGCTGGTCAGGCCCCGGCGGCACAGTGGCAGCGCCGGGGGGGTCCCGGCCCGGGACCACCTTGTTCGG
>NW_010112537.1:3997-4250 GCF_000699245.1 Pterocles gutturalis | reverse complement strand
CTCGGTGCTGAGCCCCAGCGTGGAAGCAGGATCCATCTTGGTGATGTAATCCTACGTGGACAAGGACAAGGCTGTCAGAGCCCCAAGGGCTGGCAAGGAGCAAGCGCTGCTCAGCAGCTCCAGGAGACCCCGGTAAGGACCTGGGCCAGAGAGCATGAGGCATGGAAAAGCAGCGTAAACAGATGGCTCTCAAAAGAGGGGTCCTCGTGCTCCTACCTTGAAAACCTGGCAGACAGCCTCATCCAGCATCTTC
>NW_010112537.1:3244-3529 GCF_000699245.1 Pterocles gutturalis | reverse complement strand
CGTCACCCCTACCTGCGTCCCCCAGGCTGGGGCTGAAGGCATGGCCAAGGGTGAGGCCCAGGGAGCGCTGCGGTGAAGAGGAGGCGGACGTGGTTGTGATGTGGCCGGGAACAGAGCCCGGCACTGCTGAGGGGCCCGGAGCCACTTTGAGCCGGTCGTTCTCAGCCTTCAGGAGATCCACCTCCAGCTGGGGGAGAAGCAGTTACGGCAACGGGTGAGGAGCCAGACACGAGCAGCATCCCGGGGCTGCGGCACGGCCGTGGGGCGCCGGGGCGGGGGGCACAC
>NW_010112537.1:2598-3227 GCF_000699245.1 Pterocles gutturalis | reverse complement strand
ATTCTCCTCACCTGCATGTTGTGCATGGTCTCCCGCAGCTGCTCCAGCTGGTGGGCCGAGTTGAGGGCCTCCAGGCGGATGTCCGTCAGCTTCATCTCCTTCTCCCACAGCTCTGACCGCAGCTCCGACACCTCCTTCTTCTCTGGCTCGCCCTCGCTGTGGGCCTGGAAAAGCCTGGGCCAAGGGAGAGAGCGAGTCTTGCACGAGTCCAGGGCAGGACCCTGCAGCCCCTGCGACCAGCCCTCCCCACGCCGTGCCACCGCCCTGGCCACACGTACTCAGCTGGGTCGATGACCACGAAGGAGGACGTGGAGGATTTGATGGAGGGTGAGGCGGTCTCTGTGGAGCCGTGCTGCAGCTTGGGGGAGGAGGGGGCTGATGAGTCCGGCGTGGCGATCTCCTCGATGTCCGAGTAGGACGAGGCTGATTTGGGTCCCTTCTTGATGCTGAAAGCCTTGTTGAAGGAGCTGCGTAGCTACGGGAGACAAAAACGCTCCTGTTAGGGACAACCTGACAGCACAGCCACGCAAGCAGAGACCTGGCGTGGTCCTGCCCCAGGGCCCCCGTCTGCCCAGGACCCACAGTCTGAGGTGGGACCAGTAACACCCCACCCATCACCAGTAACACCC
>NW_010112537.1:2289-2519 GCF_000699245.1 Pterocles gutturalis | reverse complement strand
CGTGCAACACCCCAGCCCCAGCCTGCACGGCACCGAACAGCCCCGTGGAGTGGGACCCACACCGTGGTCAGGCGTCCCCCAGCATGCAGCATGCACACAGCACAGAGCAGCAGGTGGGTGAGCGGCGTGCGGGGGCCAAGGAGGGCGGATGGACACTGCACAGGGGCCAAACCGGGCCTGGGTCCCACTTACAGACCCCCACACTGTGGGAGAGCAGCAGGACAGGGGCC
>NW_010112537.1:0-2152 GCF_000699245.1 Pterocles gutturalis | reverse complement strand
GTCGCATTTCTGCATAGAAACCCAGGCGGGTGACAGGCTCTGCTGACAGCAGACCCACGTGGGTCCCAACAGGGGCAGAGCCACTTCGGGCCACATCGGGCCAGGCCTGGCCGCGCAGAGACAGGCAGCACCACACCCCGGTGCCACAGGCAGAAGATCTGGCTATGAAGAGTCAGGAGAGCGGCTGCCTTCCCTGGGCAAGAGGGGGACTGTCCCCAGCCACAGGACAGGTCCCCATCCGAGCCCCTCCTGATGCCCCAGGGCTGCCCAGGGCAGCTCAGCCCCTCTGCGTGGGTGCGTTATTTTGGCCTCAACTTCACGGGAAGGTGCGTGCAGTCTGGCTGGGGGCCCCGGCATGGCCCGTGCTGGGGGTTAGTGCCAGGGGGATGGATGGGATGGGTGTTACAAGCACCGTCCCGCAGAATGGAGTGAGGGCCCTGGCCAGGCACAGCATGGGGTGGAGGGGATGGTGTAGGACTTACCTCGTACACCTGGAAAAAAAAGGTTGAGGTCAGCATAGGGGGAGAGAAACAAAACAAAGCAAGACTTAATCGTGCGTCCAGCTCAGGGGTGTTTGGTACGGGGAAGGGGCCGAGGTGTCTGGCTCCCTGCATGGGCAGAAGGGAGATGTGGGGAAACCATGAGGGAGCAAGGCACGCAGGACCGGGGATGGAAAACTTCCAGAGGGGCTGGAGAAGTCCCAGCCAGCATGTCCAGACACAAATCCATGGTGGCTACACACTCCTCCCCAGTGCTGCCCACAGGGGACGCAGGGGACCAACATTACAATGCCAAGGCAGGCCAAGAGCGGCGGGGGCACCGTCCCAGCCAGCAGCTCCCCAAGCCCTGCTCCTCCTGCCAGCACCCCGTCCAACCCACCCAGCTCTTCTTCTTCTTCTTCTTGGCGTCGGCGTCCTTGCTGCTGCCAATGCTGGAGTGGCTGGTGATGCTGTTGAGGCTGGAGATGCTGTCCGAGGAGTTCTGCCGCTTGATGCGCAGCTCTGGGGCCAGCGAGAGAAGCGGGAGAGACCAGGAAAGGAGGTATCAGCAAACTATGTCTGCCCCAACGCCAGAGGCACCTGCACTCTCCTCCCTGCTCCCCTGCCCTTCTCCCACCCAAACACCTTCCAAGCTCTCACAGCCACCTTGTGCGGTTCAGACACCACACGGGTGCTGCCATGTGGGACAGTACCCCAAACCCCAGGGGAATGCTCAGAGCACACATCCTTCTGCTCCGGTCCCAGGCCACCTCCCTGTCAGCACCTCGTGCTCACGTCGGGGTTTCAAGGCTGGAAACAGCACTCATGGGAACGACGCCAAGGTCAGCAGCCACAACTGCGATTTCAGCAAAGGGCCCAAAGTGTCCTGGGGCAGATGACCATCCCGTTATCCCCACGCACCAGCACCAAGCCCTCGTGTGGTGCCAGCTCTGGCTGTCCAACCCTGGCTTCAGACGCTCAGCAGTCCCAGATGGGGACCCTGCCTCCCATGTGAACATCTCACTGCAGTCAGGGGTGCCCTGGGGCCCTGCGCCAGCCCCAGGCACGAGCAGCCCAGCAGGGCTGGGGCGACGGGCTCAGGAAGGGCTGCAAACCCCACGGCTTTTTTCACACCTTACCTTTGGGGGAGACATCAGTGCCATTCAGGGCACCCTGGATCACAGCTTGGGCCTCCGAGTTCTTCTTCTTCAGGAAGTCGATGGTCTCTCGCAGGTCCAGCAGCTCCGTGTCCTGCGGGAGCAGAGCCGGAAACTGTAAAGTGTGTTCCAACGGCACGGGGCCACCCCCAGAGCACCCCTGGGGAGGGAAGTGCTGCAGCAGGCTCACCGAAGCTCAGCATCCCCCAGCCCCATGAGCATCCCCCACACTGCCACTGTCCCCCAGTGCCTTCTCGGCACCCCGACAGCACCCACCTTCTCCTCAGCGGTCTCGGCCAAGTGCCGCAGGCGGGATGTCATGCTCACCAGGCTCGGCTCAAAAGCTGCCACCAGGTTGGCCTGGGAGAGGTGGAGAAACGGGTGAGCACCCACCCCTGGGCGAGTACCCACCCCTGGTCAGGGCAAGCACCCACCCCTGGGCAAGCACCCGCTACCAGGGGTGGTGTGCACAGGGGGCTGGAGAGGGTAAATCAAGGCTCTCATGGTTGCAGGCCA
>NW_010112536.1:138251-138596 GCF_000699245.1 Pterocles gutturalis | reverse complement strand
CGTTCCCTCTGTGTCCGGGGGGCTGCACGGACACCTTGCAGAAGGATGAGAGCAAATGGGTTTCCTGGCTCTTGGCTTCTATTTTTTTAAAATATTTTTTTTTTCCTCCATGCATTTCTATTTTAGTTTCTTAGAACTGCTGAGCACGGTTCACTGTCTTGTTTGTGGCTCTGTTTGTGGAGCAGGAGTCATCCTGAGCAGATTGAAAATCTTTTAGGGAACAAGGGAAAGCCCTAAAAAGCTGAGTCTTAAAGTAGAAAGAGCTACAGCAATATACCTAGGAAATGACTGTCAGTGTATCTGAGCCCACATACCCCTGTGTGACCAGTTGTGTTGGACGGACCA
>NW_010112536.1:137913-138239 GCF_000699245.1 Pterocles gutturalis | reverse complement strand
ACAGGCTGGAAAATATGTTCCCGTGTTTCAGCAAGTTCCCAGGACTTAACATTTCAATCTTACTCCGAGTCAGAACATGCCTTCTCTTTTTTTTTCTTTTTTTTTTTTTTTTGGGGGGTGGTGGTTGTAAGTTTTTTTGTTTTGGTTTTTTTTTTTAGCTGGTGATTAGATGGACAGGTTTTAAACAGAACAACATGTTTCTGGCAGAAAGGACATCGTAACAACCCAGGGAACTCTTAAAAAAGTTGGAGGCGGCGGTGCTGCCGTGTGCTGGGGGACAGCTGCTGCGTTTCGCTCCAGGAGTGGCTGGGGGGGGGCGGCCGGGG
>NW_010112536.1:127031-137882 GCF_000699245.1 Pterocles gutturalis | reverse complement strand
GCTGAGGTCCCTCTATAGGTGCTGACATTTCATAGGTGCTGACATTTCAGACGTGTTTTCAGGGCTCCTAGAGATGAAAGTGCTTTCTGTAAACACCATCATTATTTTTCCTAGCTTGTGCTGCCCCGGCTTTTTTGTTTTTGTTTTTTAATCTTCTGGTTTTGGCTGTGTATTCAGGCAAAGCAGGGATGAAAGCCTTTGGGTTGGTAGGCTGGCCTTTCGGATAAAATATAGCCCGGGCCCGATCCTGCATTCCAGGCATTCCCCAAAATCTTCTTGGCTGTTCTGCAAGTTTGGAGAGTGCACAGAAAGCAGATCTGGCCTGTGACGTGCCTGGGATCTATTTGCCTCTGACAGTCCCCTCTCTTCTTAAAATCACTCTGGTTACACCGAGTGACATTGCCCCTTGTCAAAAGAGATGAGGAAATTAGCCTGCTGGCTGGTTTCTGCCGCGGTGCGTTACTCCCTGCAGTTGCTAGGGGTTTGTTGGGTTTTTTCCCCCCCTCCTTTAAGCCCTTATGCAAGTTAAGGTTTAGTTCTATTCCCAGTGGAATATACGGATATTTTTGATTTGTGGCTTCCTAGTTCTCGCAGGCGTTTAAAGAAAATGTGAACTTTTCTTTATTTTTTTAAAATAAAATAACTTTACCAACTGCTTTGGGTGCACGCTCTCTCCTTGCATGCAGAACAAGCCAGCTTTTCTTAGAAAAAAAAACATGTTATGGTCCAGATTTCCCTCACAGCACCGTTCTTCAGAGGTTCAGGCTGGAACAATGCAGACACAGGAGGGAGGATCAGAAATCATCTGAGGGCAAGTCCTCCTGTCTGCCCCACATTTCACAAGGCAGTCACCAGTTTTTGGTGCAAGATACAAACAAGCTGCTTGCGTGAATTCTTACTGGAAGCCAGTAGAACTTCTCAGAAGCAGATTGTGCTTTCTGTTTCAAAACTGAGAATAGCTCAGCCCTGGGGCTTCTGCTGGAGGAACTGTCTGTTAAGGCAGAGATTTAAAAAAAAAAAAAAAAAAAAGGAAGAAACAAGTCATGTGTTAGAAACAGTCTGCCTCTTCTGACTCTTCACTTTTACTATAAGAAGTGATTATAGGCTAAGGTCACAAAACAGAGCCACTAACCTCTGTTTGAACTTCCTCGTGTTCGGCACATGTGGGTATTTCATTATCGGTTCAGAGGCAGAGCTGGCTGACAGGCCACGCATACCAGGAAAATGTGCAATCTTGCTTTTAAGTCTTTCTTTCAACCTGACTCTACTTCCTCCACGTATGTATGAAGGAGGAAGCCGTACCTTTAAGAAATATGTTTTTTCCCTGTTTCCTGTGCAATAGGAAGAGATGCTGCCAGCGGGATGGAGCTCTTTAAGGCTCTTGTGTAAATCATCTCACGCTGCGTTTGCTGCAGCGCTGAGCACACAGACGCCTTTGGAATTTATTTTTTTTTTTTTTCCTCCAGAGAAGGCAAAAACGGGGCAAATTTTGGAGATCAGGCAGCAAGGATGCTCTGCAAGAGCAATAACAACCATCCCCTTCCCTGCACAGAACTGGGAGCTATTGACTATTCATGGCAAAGCGTCCCAAGCGCGGCGGCAAAGCCGGTGGAAAATGACAGCGTGTAACAGGATTGACTGGCATTTCCTTCGCGCTGGGTCACATGCCTCCTAATTCACACACGCACAAAACCTCCTAGGCTGATCAAATGACTTCTATCTCTGCAGCCCGCATACCTTCCACAGAAAGAGTTGGTTTATTATGCACATACACAGCTCTGTTTTCAATCAGTCACCTTGAGCGAGGGACTGAGGGCCAGTGTTCGCTCCGTTCCGGCCGGAGGTCTCTGCGTTTGCTCTCTAAGAGGCATAGTCTCCATCTGTAAGCGATTTTTTTTTTTTTCTTTTTCTCCCCCCTATGGGGTGAAAAAAATGAAAACAAATACGCAGATGCCCCTCTTGCCTTCCCCTCCCCAGAAACCTTCCTAGGAAGTTTGCTTGGCTTTACTGGGAGAGCGCAGGACGGTCGCCGCTGGCGGGGGGCATCGCGGTGGGCTGCGCTGGGAAGGATGGATTGTGCCCTTGTGCCTCTCTGGGGTGTCAGCGGGATTATGGCTCACGTGAGTAGGGGCTTGCGGGGTGCTGCCCGCTCGCTGCCTCCATACGGGGTGGGGAAATTGGGGCACGGCTGCCTGCTATGGGGCACGGCGGATTGAGATACTGGGGGTCCGTGCAAGCCCTCCCAGTTTAGCAGCTGGTGGGAGGTTCAGATCGCCTCGACCACCGTACCCGGAGAGAAAGGAGAGCTGGGGTGAAAGCAGCCCCCAGCTGGCTTGCCAGGACGTGGTAATTAGCTCAGCGCCGTGCCAGCCTTATTAAGGGCAGTGCAGGTGACGATGACGTTGGCACACTGATTCATTACATCTGGAGGGGAAAATCCGCCTAGTAAATGCTGAAGCACAGTAAATATTTTTGGCTCCTGACAGATTGATCCTTGCATTATGCTGATAAGCCTATATTTGTGGAACTAAGTTAAAAATAAGGTTGGTGGAAAGCTACAAGATAAGGAAAGGATTTGCATTTTATGGCCACCAGCAATAAACTTTTTTTTTTTTTTTTTTTGGTGGTAAAAATTTCAACACTTTATTTTTTTTTATCCCCATTCCCTTCTTTGGCTCTAGGTTTCACTTTTAGGTGAAAGCCCATAATTTATTTTCTCTTGCCAGTAATATTCTGGAAGGGAGCTGTAAATCTAGAGCGCACACAGTTGGGAAATTATTTCTGACAGAATTCTTTTGCAAATACGTGGTGCAATCCTGCGAAACGCTTCGGCCCTGACAGTCCTTCGGGGGTGGTACAGACGTATCAAAGCGTGTAGCAGCATGTGTACTTAGCGAGGCTGGATGCTTTGGACTTTTCTGTGAGCTGGAGGGCCTTATGAGCTTTAGTTCATGGAGATAAATGATTAAACCAACTTCTGACTGTTGCTGTTTTGTTTTCCTCCGCTCAGGCTCTCACCTGAACTTTCACCGCCTGGTATATGCTGTTGGGATATCCATAAGAGATCATCCAGGAATGGTGGATCACTTGCTGCCTACTGATGAATCCTTTGCATCTACAAGATCTTCTCTTGGATACTTTGGGGACATGACGGCAGGGGTGAGGTCCTACCAAATGCTGCCCTCTCCCCTGTCGGAAGATGACAGCGACTCGTCCAGTTTTTGTTCTTGTTCCAGCCCTGACTCCCAGGTTCTCAGCTCCAGCTATGGAAGCACGTCCAGTGCAGAAAGTCAGGACAGTATCTTAGACTACTTATTGTCCCAGGCATCTTTGGGGAACACCGCTGCATCATGGTGGGACAAAAGGAGACTTCAGCCGATAGTGAAAGAGGAGTACTTTAGGTTGCCTGAATTTGCCGTGGATATGGAAGACTCAGGACCATTTCAGCCCACGCTGGAGGAAATTGAGGAATTTCTGGAGGAGAACATGGAGTTGGAGCTCAAAGAAAGACCTAAAAGTGAGATCAAGGACTTGAGAGCTTGCAGCCAAGTTTCTGTTGCTTCGCTACAGCAAAAAGACCATATGTTACCCAGTGCTAGTTTAAAAGAGAGTAAAAATGAACAGTTGAGCAGCTCAACGGAAGGTGGCCAAGCTTCGAATGGAGGAATGTCCCTGGAGAACGGGATACCGGTTATGCTCCAAATCCAGCCTGTACAGATCAAACAGGAGTCCAACACAAGCCCTAGTTCCCAAGGACCAGCACAAGAGAACATTAAAATTGCACAGCTCCTAGTCAACATCCAAGGACAGACATTTGCCCTTGTGCCTCAGATAGTTCAGTCGTCCAATTTGAACTTGTCCTCTAAATTTGTCCGCATTGCTCCCGTCCCCATCGCTGCCAAGCCAATTGGGCCAGGAGGCATGATCCAGGGTCAGACGGGAATCATCATGGGTCAGAAATTTCAAAAGAACCCTGCAGCAGAACTCATTAAAATGCACAAATGTTCTTTTCCTGGGTGTACCAAGATGTACACGAAGAGCAGCCATTTGAAAGCCCACCTGAGGAGGCATACGGGAGAAAAGCCTTTCGCCTGCACGTGGCCGGGCTGCGGATGGAGGTTAGTATTGGGGTGCAGCACTGTCCTATCCCCCTGCCCCTTTTTTGCTGACTTAACTTGCTGAGCAAGTAGGTTTGCGCTCTGATTTATAAACTGTTTCTATTCACAAAACTTGTTCAGCTGGTTTGAGAATGAAGACCTTTATCTTTGGGGCTTTGATAAATTAAACAGCAGAGCATCACCTGCTGGCACCAGCTGTTTAAGTGTCTTAAAACAACAAAAAATCATCTGTTGTAATTTGTATTACGTTCCAAGAGGGTCAGATTAAGCTTGTTGCCGCAGGCAATGCTTTGTGTGCACATCGGGCTGGATGCAGCACAGCAGCTGCAGCAGATGCTCGGCTGGTACCCGCTGAGGGCTGCCAGTGAACGCGGTGGTTCAGGGCAGAATCGCTGCGTGCGTGGCTCCAGCTGCATGGGGTGACTGTGATCACCGAAGGGCTGTGATAAACCAGCATGGTTAGGAAGAGCAGTGTTCTGTGCAGTTTCGCAGCAAAGGCACTCCATCCCACTCCTCCTGGAAACGCTGGCAGGGACACTCTGGGGTGCTCTGGGGTTTATCCTCTGCATTGATGCAGAAAAATGCGTGGGTGCCACTCAAAGTTGCGAAAAGCTGTCAGATGTACCAGCGTAACCAGAAGGCTGAGGTGGAGTTAAGCATTGCTTGAATGGGAGATGGCAGGTTTGATTGAACAAAACATTTCGCAGAGGGTATAGCTTGATTTTTTTTTTTTTTAATTTTTAATACTAGATGAGAAATTAAAATGTTGTTAAAAAAATTCAACTTTTGGTAACTTTAATGGAAGCTTTCCTCCCTCTTTGCAATTAGCCTGCCTGCTGGCACGTGTTAATATACAGCACCAGAAACTATGATGGGAGAAAACAAAATCTTAACTCCCTGTTATTAAATTAAACCTGATGTCTTTCAAAGAATATCCTGCAGAGCTTCAGTGAGCAATGTCTAATGAGGAAATGGGTTGTGATCATGGGGAACAGGCGAGGTAAAAAGTAACAGGAGAGGGTTGTGCAAAAACACAAGTATGTGGGACACGCAGCAGTTAGAGATGGCTGGGTTGGTTTGAGGGAAAAGGTCGGAATGGGGCTGAATCCTCTGCTCCCCAGCTGGACCAGTTTGAAGTTTGCCTCTTGGAGGGACTGAGATCAACGCAATTAATTTCATTGGTAATTTTCTTTCCTGTTTCCCAGTCTATGGTGGTTCTGCAAACTGGTGGTGATTTTATTTCCTTTGGTACTGGTGGGATGTCTCAGGAGCCAGCCTCGGTGGCGTGCCGCTCGGGATGCACTGAAGTGAAAGGCACGTTACTGAGCTGGTTGGTGCCGCTGGGCGCAGGCTGGTTTGCTCCTGACCGGCAGTAGAGGCACTCGCTCCTTTACTTGGTTGCCAGCATACGTGCGCAGAGGCAGCAGATGTGCCTCCTGCCTGTGGATGCGCCTGTGGGTGTCGTGTTGGCTCTCCTCGCGCTGGCATGTGAGCAAAACTCTCATTTTTGTGACAAATGCATGTGGCACGGGAGGGTTTGTGTCTGCTGAGCTCTATACCAACCGTCCCGGTGACTCTTGTGGCTCACCATCAGGAGCCTGAAGCTGACCTTCTCCAGCTCTGCCTTGTGGGGGGGGTTCCCAGGCTGCAAAACCAAGGGGAACATTTAGGAAAAAAATATATGAAGTGGTAAGAGATAGAGATTGACTTTCCACCGGGGTGCCTGCCCTTCTCTGTGGATCCAAAGCAGGATGCGGGTGTAAGGCAGCCGAGAGGAGTGCAGGTCCTGCAACCTGGAGCACCCTGAACTTTCACTTTCAGCCAGCCACAGCTTTTTAAAGATGGGAAGCCCAACGGGGATGAGAAATCAATCACTGTAGCTACCGGGAATGTGTGTCCTGTCCACAAACAGCTGCCGGGGGGGCTTTTCAAACTCTCTGTTGCTGTTTGTCTCATTGCATTTCACAGCTCAGCCTGGTACCCCAACCCCCAACACCCCCAAACCTGGGAAGGGCTCTGCTTTGAAGGGGAGGGGGGTGTTCATAGGCAGCAGGAGAGGCAACGCTTGAGGAGCTGCTCCCGGTGCTCCTGGCAATCCTTAGTGCAGTCTGAGATTCCTGCACATCCCTGTGCGCTGCTCCCACATCAAAGGCCAGGTCCAACTGAGCACTGGATTACTCAGTCCCCTTTCATCACTAAAGCATGTTTACCTTTTCCAGAAGTCCAGCGAGAGCTGTGATCTCACATGACTTCGGTCAGATGCATCTGGACTCTTTGTTTGCTCCCAGTTCTATATCACCTCCAATGACTTCAAGCACTAAACCAGTGCTGGGCTCTGCTTTCCCTCCCTTCCCCTGCATTCTTGTGCTTGCATATTTATTTTTTCACCAAAGACTCTTAAGATCTGACCTCACTGAAGACAGTACTTTCAAAAACAAAGTGTTGCCTAGCACAAAGCGGCTGAGCTGTGGGGGGTTAAAGCTTTCCCAGCTCTCTGGGCAGCCCCACTGTTGCAAAGTTACATGCTTTAAATGCACCGAGGTGGGGGTGTGCACACAGCAAACCCCTTTGCTAACCCCTGGGACAGCTGGAGAGCCTCAGGCACCTCTCTGAAGGAGGATGAACCCTGCTTGCTTGTGCCCTTCCTTGGCACGGGGTGAGCTGTTTTCGTCAGGCTGCAGAGCGGCGTTCCTAAGTGGCTGGCGATGCGTTGCGTTCCAAACCCCGCTGTGCCGGTCGGCGTGCTGATCCGTGTCGTGCCAGCGTATACCTTTGGCACGCAGCAGCCTCTGGTTAATGCTGCTCCTCAGACAGCCCCCACCAAAAAGCTGAGCTGCAGCGTGGGCTGGTCCCCGGCGGCCGTGTGATGGCCCGGAGCAGGAGGAGCTCTGGGTACAAAGCTGCAGCGGTGTAAGGTCTGGGGGTTAGGCAATCGCGGTTAAGTGCCCGGCCATGTCTTCTGTCTGGAGGCAGCCAGCTGTGCGGTTAGGCAATCGCGGTTAAGTGCCCGGCCACGTCTTCTGGCTGGAGGCAGCCAGCTGTGCAGGTGACAGCGTGCAATGATGTCTCCCTGGTTTGGTAGAGAGGGTTTAGAGGCTTGTAATGTGTGTGGTGGGGACTGGGCGAGCGTGGGGAGGACCGTGCATGGGACAGCTCAGGGCAGGTGGTTCACACTGGGCTTTTTTGCTGGTGCTGTGCAGAGGGGTTTGCAGGTGCGCTGGAGGTGTGCTGGTTTATCGTAGCAGTGCTTTGGGGATGGGCAGGGTGAATCCAGAGCCCACCCTCCGCTGCAGCCTGGGTCAACCTCCATGGCTGGTGGCCAGAGCAGGGACCATGGAGTACCAGGCTGAAGCTATGGACCTTCCTTGCCCTGTGAGTGACAAAGCGATGTCCTCGTATGGCCAGGGGACACAGGACACGGGCTACACATCCGGAAGCTCTAGGATTTGTCTCCAAGGGAGTTGTGGTTACAGGTCCTTTGGGGTCCCACCAGATAGATGGTTGAAGGAGACTCTTCCAGTTGCTGTGGGATTGCCCAGTTCCATCCACCTTTCTTCTGGAGGAGGAATCCTTCTGGAAATGGCAGTGAGTTGGGATAGTGAGGTGTTCCTTGGGGGTTATCTTGTTTGCATTTAAGTTTGGCCTTCTACATTATTTGCATCTTTCTTGGGAGGATCTCAGTGCCAGAATGTGCTGCAAATATCATTGCACTGCAGAGCCAGGCCACCAGATCCTCCCGGCTTCCTTGTCCTAACCTTTGCGTTGTTTTTTTGTAAACACACCGACAGCTCAAGGTTTATTTCTGTGGGCTCTGAAAGTTGATCTTTCCGTGACTGCTGGGGAAAAGTTTTTCTTCAGCTAAGGGCATCGTTATGAGGCAGAGTGTATTTTTATCGGATGAACTCATCCAAGCTCCTAGGGTATGAGCGGAGCTGCTCATTCCCGCTGTGCGCCTCTTTCTCCCCCACCATCCGTGCAATCCCCATCAAAATGCACTTGTGGAGCTCTCGTGCAGGATGAACCGTGTGCTACTGCGCTTCTGTGGCAGATGGTGACCTTAACGGCCAAGGACATGGGACAAGGCAACCTCTCCACATCTGGTTTGACTCATTCTCTGGATGATAAGCCTGTATATAGGAGGACGGCTCTTTGCAAAAGCGCTTTTCCCTCTCTGCTCCCTCTTTTCTCTGGATGTGGTTGCCACCACTGGCAACAGGTCTGTTCCTTATCCAGCACAGTCCCGCTGAGGCAGTCTGCACGGGCATCATCCTGCCCTGTCCAGAAAGATGCTCAGTCCCACTCATCTGTAGCTCTACCAGAGCATCCCTCCAGGGATGTGGCACTGGAACTACTTCACTGCTAAGGACTCGGGAGAAATCCCTGGCCCTGCTGCTCCGGGGTCCAGACTGTGGTTTTGGGAAGCCGTGGCTGGAAGGAGCAAGAGTGCTAGAGAAAGCAAAGTGAAGAGCAAAGAGGAGTGAAGAGAAGCCTCTGTCGTAGCCTTTATGAAGAAGATGTGTCCCAGCCAAGGAGCAGGTTGATGGCTCCATCAGGGCATCTGCCTGTTGCTCTCAACGGTGAATTTGGCTCTTTCACCATGGGGATACCAAAGCAAGGAAAGGGAGAAAAGCAAGAGAACGGGTGAAGGAATCTCCCTAAGAAATGGTCCCAGGAGAGCTGTGTCCACACCATACCTGACCCACCTCTCTGGGCAGAACACACCAAAGAGCTGCAGGAACGGAGGAGACCATTCCCAGCTTTCCCAGTGCCTGTGCTCTGTTCCTCAACTGGCGGTGGGAGATCAGAGCTAGTTCAAACCTTTATGTGGAAACTTATTTTTCTTGCATGAAGGACTTATTCATAGGAGCCCAGCGGTCCTGTTTTCCCCCTTCCATAAAAATAGCATGTTCACTCTGTTGGGGATGCGATATTTTGCTCCAGAAGGGCACATTTTTTTTCTACATGTTCTTTCCCCCATTTATTCAGCTAGTGCCCATGACTTCATTTATTTATTGTAAATAAACAGCTGATACCATTTCTTGCGAGCTCTCTTTCTGTGCTGGGCTTTGTTACTGCTCTGGCAGCAAAACACTTAATTGCCCTTTGTCAGGCAGCAAATTTTTTGTTCCCATCTGGACAGGGCTGTTTTAGTGTGACATTATTAATTAACCCTGTGGCTCCCAGTCAGGTCCAAGCTGGAAATAGAGCCAGCCCTGCTGTTAAGACCAAAGGATTAGCTGATTTGAGTTCAGGAAAGCCTGTGGGATTCACAGTGGCTATTTGGGGATTTTTCAGTGGAGAGGGAAGGTGGGAAATATCTAAAAATTGAAGTGACTCTAGGAGACAATTTTGGTAATTAAAGGCTCAATCTTAATTTCAATTTACCCATGAAGTAACTATGCTAATGGCCATTTGGGCCCACCTGGATTTCAGATGTTCTGATGATGATGATGAACAACTCTGGTACTGAGATGTTAAGGACTCTTTATTTAGCCTTCAGGAGCACATACAAAAGCCAATTTTTCAGTTGGATCTGATAAGCCACGTAGCTTCTGGGTAGCTGTGTCCGGCTGTTATCTGGAGTACATCTCAGACGAGGTGCAATTCCTGGATGTCCATTGTGCTCGTGTCAGTGGGAGCTTGGAGCAGACCCACCTGCGGGACGTTGGTTGTTATCTCTGCTTGAGAATGGTCCTTGCTTGGATTTGCAGGTGGGAGGCTGCAGGACAGGCTTTGGAGGGGACTGGCAGAGGGATCAGGAGCAGGCTGGTTTTGTTGAGCCTTACCCATGTTATTGGGTTTAGGGCAAGGCTGGTACAAACCTTGGCTCCATGCATTGCTCTGAGACCAGAGCTGACGTGGGATGAGGCTGATAATCGTGTGTTTCCATCACTGCTGCTGACTGATGGTTGGGACCAGCCCTGGTTAAGTGTCCCTTTCAGTTGGTGTGTTTGGGCTTTGCCACAAGCAGAGTCTCCCAATGGCCTGAGGGGACTTTTTTTTTTTTTTGGCTGTGACTTAGCAATGTGAAAACCCATTGATCTGAAAAAGCTTCTCTTCTCTTGCAGGTTCTCCAGGTCAGACGAGCTGTCCCGGCACAGGCGCTCCCACTCGGGTGTGAAACCCTATCAGTGTCCTGTCTGCGAGAAGAAGTTTGCTCGAAGCGACCACTTGTCTAAACATGTCAAGGTGCATCGGTTCCCACGAAGCAACCGCTCCGTCCGCTCCGTGAACTGATTGATCCCGCCTTCCCCTTCCCGCCCAGCCATCCTACAACAGCTGATGACAGCACTTTGCTCACTCTATTTCTAGTGATAATTTATTTGTCTCCACAGAACAGTCAATGCTGTTACTTGATACCACCATGTCTGAGTGTCCCATGTCCTTTAAAGATGATGTGAGAAAAGTTCTTTTTGGGTCAAGGGAGGGGGGTGCTTCTTCCTTTTTGTCTTTTTTTTTTTTTTAAGGATGTTATTTTCCTTTCCTTCTATCTTTCCCTCCTTTGCTGCCGCTTCTTTTGGAAATTACAGAGGTTTATTTTTAGCTGTTTTCTGCTGCACAGGAAAAATGTAAGAGTTGCTTGCTGCTAGTTAATTATAGCCCTGGCATTCCTAAGGGCTTTGCTCATGTACAGGCCATTCATTGTGAGTTTTTATTAAGCTGCTCTATTTGTCCAGTTTGGAAACAGCAAATTCCTTTTGAAATGAAAACAACTCCTTTGTTTCTGGGTTGC
>NW_010112536.1:116875-126972 GCF_000699245.1 Pterocles gutturalis | reverse complement strand
CAGGGGCTTGCCATAGGATGAGGAACAGTGGGAGCTGGGGACAGGGGGAGGCAAGGCATGGAGTGTGCCTGTGCCCCTCTGACTTCTCCAGCTCCCATCTGCCTTTTCCTTGGCTACGGCTATATATAAATATTTATGTATGTATATTTATATATACATTCCTATATATATAAGCAAAGGCATATCCCAAGCAAACCTGGAGGCTCGGGCTGGATGCAATGGCTTGGAGCGGAGCCTTTTGGTGTGGCTGAGCGCGTCCCGTGTGCATGCTTCTGTCCTGTGCTGCCGGGGGGTGAGAGGATGCTCGTGCATCAAAGGAAATGCTGCTTTCCTTTGACTCTGGTTTGCAGCATCCACTATCTTTAGCAGAGAGCTGTTGTCTAGCACATAAAGCAGCAAGAAGCCATTGGTGAGAAGGGCTGAGCTCTGTTCCTGCCTCTGCAGGAAGAAGAAAACCAGAGCTCCAGCCCCAGAGGTGCCCGGTGGTCCTGGCGAGCACTGGGCATCCCAAGCATCCACTGCAAATCAACGCCTCGCTGGTTGGAGCTAAGTCTCCATCTGTCTGCTGGCTGACTGGGTCTCCTGGGATGTGCCCGTACCCAGGGGAGGGTGGGAGGCATCACGGGCGGGTGGGACGGCACCAGGAGCTCTTCTGTCCAAGGGTGATCTTCAGTGCTGATCCTCTCCTTACCAACAGCCATGTCAGAGCTCCATGCAGCTGGGGTGGGCGAATGGGTGAGAACAGTAGCCAAAAGAAACAAATTTGTGTGGTAGCTGGCTAAGAAGGGAATTTAAACAAATAATCAGATGGTAGCAGGCAAGTGATTCTGTTTCTGTTTCTTCTTCTTGTTTTGTTTTTCCTTTTGAACTCTGGCGATTGTAAGAAGCTTTAGAAGAAAATAGAATTCAGTAATTAGGAGTGATTTTATAATGGATGTTGCATTTCCTTTCCATTCGCAGACGGCATCTGTTTGTCTTTTTGTTGGCAAAATGGGAAATAGGAAATTGTGATTCTAGCGCTAGGCAGAGCAGGAGCCCGTGCTGGGCGAGAAGAGCAGGTCTAGCTAATGCGAATGCATTCCTTTTGTCCTCTACAAATTAATATAAATGAACTATCAATCTATTGACTGGTTTATATCACATCCTATGAATGTATGTAAATAAAACTGTACATAGATGCATATCTATATAAAATATCTTTTAATAACATATCAAAATTTGTGTAAATTGGAAACAAAAATACCTATAAAGCCAGTGTACATAAGTTACAATTCTGTATATTTTCTTTTGTTCTTCATAAAAATATATTTACTTTGACAATAAAATGAAAATGGAAATTTTAAATCCCTTCTTGAAATTATTATTCATTAATTTCCTTTGTAGCCAGCTCTGTAATCAGGACATGAGCACTTGAAATTTTGATTCACCTGGATGTACCCTTTCAAGTGCTGAGTAACAGGGAGGTGATGGAACAGATCTGAAGTTGCCTTCACAAGTTTTTCTCATCTTGGAAAGTTCTTGGGAGGCACGAGATGCTTCATCTCTCCCTTCACCGGAGCCCTCATGCCTCGCCTGGCAGCTCCACTGGAACCCAAATGCCGTCTGTGGTTTCTGACCGCTGTGGAACAGGTCTGCAGCTGCAGTAAAACTGTGGTTAATAAATTAGAGCAAGCAGGGTTTGAGGAAATTCAAACTCTAGTGGTTAGTGTGAAGGAGGAAGGGCTTCAGAGGCTGCTTCAGACTGTGACGGTGACTCACTTGTGACCCAGGATGAAGGACTCAATTGCCATGTGCCACAGTTCCCTTTCTTGTAAAATGGAGATAATAATGCATCATGGTGACACTGTGGGACTTAATTTGTTTGTGTGATCCTTAGATGGAAGGAGAAAGCAGTAAGACCAGTAGTCACAGGATTAGATTGTGAAAGAAGCCTCAGCACGGCGGAGGTCTTGGTGCCAAGGCGCTTCAGTTGGCTCTTCTGTCAATCCCATGTCTGCAGGAGTGATGCGAAGCATCTGTGGTATGAAGGATGCCTCAGGCCTGAGGAGAAGACGCCCTGTCCTGCAACAACCATTGCTTCCCATTCCTAACAACAGGGGCATGGACATGGTGGTCTCGTGATGGCCAAGCCGGGACATCTCTTGCACCGTGCTTTTGGTTGCTTGGCCTCCACTGGAAGAAGAAACCAGCAACTTTACTGGTGGTAAAAACACTTCTGAGTCTCCATGGGAGCAATGGTGCAGTGGGTCCAGATCTTCTCCCAGCAAGAATCACTCTGAGACTAACGGGCACTTAGGGATTGAAGCCTCTCCCTGATGAACAGCCCCCAACAGATGCCAGCTGATGAGCCAGGGATCTCCAGACCTCTGATTATTTTTCCTGCAGAACCCCTCTGAGTCTGGCAAGAGGACAAAGGGATGTGGCAGAGTAAGATCTGTTCACGCGAGGTTGTTGCCTCCTGAGATGTAGCCTGAAGACCAGAGTCCTAAGGACGTGTTAATTAGCAAGCCTGCGCCAAGAGGATCCCCGATTCCCTTCTGTTCTCACCCTATCGACATCATGCGTTAAACCAGCTGCTTTATTTTAACCAGCGTCTCACTCTCCTCCTCTTCTCCTCTGGAGTTCTGATATTGCTGTAACATTGGGCAATTCACCCTGCAAGACACTCGGGGCAGAAGTTGTTCTCTTTCTGCGAGCGGCAATACTTAAAGCTGAAGTAGAGTAACGCAAAATACCTGCTGTTGGAGCACAGCAGTGCCGAAATCTAACACCTAAGCCATGTTTTAGCCTGGAATATTTTCCACGAAACACTTATTCTCTCTTTTTTTTTTTTTTTTTTTTTTCTGTTTTAAGTGTGGTTTCTGAGTGTGGGTTGTGTGGGTTTTTTTGGCTAATACCTGTAAGGAAGTTTAAGTTTGTGCAAAAGTTGCAACATTTTGCTCAAAAGAGTAAGGCCATGGTTGCTGTGAAAGGAGAGTTAGTTCTGCGTGAAAATTAATTACGTTTTCAGATGTTTGTCACAAAAAAGTAGAAATAGCCAACAGAAGATTTTGGTGTTTGTTTGATGTGCAATTCCTGGCCTGCCTAGGCTGTGCTGATTCATGAGAAAAATGTGGCCTTGCCTTAAGCCAGATTACTCTTTACCCACTTGAAGATAAATATATAGTTAAGTGCTTCGATGCCACAACTGTAGATAAGTTTATGATGTCCCTGCTTCAGCAACTCTGCACGGCGCAGCACAGCATGGCATCACTGTACAGAGGCATAGATCTCATTGACTTAGCCCACCTCTGTGTGGTGTTAGAGCCTTCAAGGTCTCTTTCAGTCTCTAAAAGGTTTTACTGGCAATTTCTGGCTGTTTATAGTCTCTTCATCAGCGCTAGGGGTGAAGGAACAGTGTTACGAAAGGTGAGGAGCCATCAGCTGGGAAGGTTGTACTTGATGTAAGGACTAAGAATAAGGAATAAGAGTAAAAGTACTTGTGTAAGGTGACCTGGCTTCTGTGACCTGTGGCTAAATGCAGTGATGTGTCTGAGACCACAGAGCAACGCAGAGGGGAAATGGGAACAGAACCAAGAAGTCCCAAATCTCCTTTGCCCCATCAGTAACACCCAGCGGGCTACAGAAGGCAAAGAGCGATAGGACATGTGAGTGGGACATCAGATAAGCAAAGAAAGGAAAAAGTGTCTCATGAGATACTGCACTGATAATGTCTGCTTTTGGAAAGGATGCCAAGGAGAGAGGAATGAGATCTTCATTGCTGGTGTGTTGCACTTGGGACCCTCCAAGGTAAAATGCCCTAAGAAGGGTCCTGCTCCCCACCCTGTGTTATGTGGGGGCTTTTTCCCCTGGCAGTTTGGGGGGGAACCCAGGGGGCTGCACCCCTATGGAAAGCAAACCAGTCCATTGAGCAGGGTGCTGTGATGAAAGGTGGCAAATCTGGGTACCTGGAGGAGTGCTTGGGTTTAGACCGTGCGATGCTTCCTGACCTCCCTGGGGGGCTGTTTCCACTTGAACCCTACCAGAAGCCTTCTCCTTGTTTCAATGGCCACTGTACATTTAATCCAAACAGCCAGGTGACTCCAGCACAAAGCCAGTGGCAATAAGCCAGGTTAATGATTACCCTGGTCGCCTTGGGTTATGTAAGCCTGGATGTGCTGGACCATGGGCTCTCAGCTCAGACATCCCCTCCCCATCTGGGAGAAATACCAAGGACCTGCCAACACACATAGAAAGCTGTTTGGAGCTAGCTGGGATTTTCCTTCTCCCCTTTTGACAGCACCTATGAAACCTGTTATTCAGGCGGTTCAGTGATTGCCGTGCTTTGCTTGCTTGGTATTCAGAGACGCTGCTGCTAAAGAACAAGCTGTGCTGAGCTCCCGCTGACTTCAGCACAAGCCAAGGACACTGACTGCCATGGCTTATCCAGGGAAAAATTTTCCCAGCTAAGGCAGGGACCGCAAATCCTGCTGGGTCCTTTGCTTTCCCTTGCTCGTTTCTTCTGGGACATCTGTGGTTTTGTGGCTTTCAGTCTCTTATCCCACAGGTTTTAGTTTTGTTCTTGCTTTTCTTTGGGGGGTGGGGGTGTTTAAAGGTGTGTGGTGTGTGAAAAATAGACATTGTGAGGAATCTTCTAGCCTTAACCTCTGGTGTGTGTTTGCATACAGCTACGGGGATGAGACTTAATGACTCTTCTGGTGAAATGATCCCACAGCCTGAGGTTTGTAGCTCCTCAGTGCTCAGCGTTTGGGAGGTCTGAGCTTCAATCTGTTCTACCAGCTCAGCGCAAGTCCTCCTACAGCTGGAGCTGGAGCACATCCCTCATCTCTTGCTGCATTCCCTACCCGAGTATCACTTTTCTAATGGTTTTGTGATTAGGCTGACTCAAAATCCATGTAAGTGCTTGATCTGCGGAGCTAAGGCTGGATGAATTTCTGAGCCCCTGGAGAGCTCTGCTGTGGAGAGCTTTGATCAGCTCACCAACCTTGCCCCATGGAGTGTGTATGCCTTGGCCAGCACCTTGCTGAGCCCCCGCTCACTGTTTAAGTGTCCTGAGGTTTAGAGCAACAGCTGACACGGCTCTGGCCATCACGAGCAGAAGGCAGTGCTTGCACCTCTGCCAAGTGCAGCAAGGTGTTAGGTAAAATGGGAGTGAAACACACAAATGACAAGTCACCGTTAAGAAAGCCAGCTCTCCTCCTGCTCGCAATGGTGTGTGTTTGATAACTCTTCTCCTGCTCGTGTTGGAGATACGACCATCCTGAAAGGGAGAGAAAACTGAGGTGAATGAATTGAGGTGAAGGAAAGCTTCTGGAAGGGAATGGAGGAAGGAAAACAGAAACTGAAGCAAGTTAATGGCGTAACAGGCACTGTTCTGTCTTTTCAGCACAGAGTGACCGGCTCTTTTCGCAGAAAGGGCTCTGCTTGCTGTGCCGGAGGAGGGTGGTCCGAGCCAGCGGGCAGTGCTGGAGCAGTTGGTGCGCAGTGCTCTGGGGCAAGAGCAGCTCCATGGTGGGGGCTTGGTGGACGGTAGGCATGGGTTGTGCCTTGGGCAGCTGGCAGATGTAAAGAGAAGGGGCTGGGATTGCTTGCTGTCGGTCCTTCAGGTCCCCTTCCTCGTCTAAGGATACCGCTTTTCTCCTCCTGACTCTGTAGCTGATTCTCGGAATGGCCTCAAGTGAGTCTTAGCACTTCCCAAAGCAGAAATATTATTTATCCATATGACCCAGATACTGGGAACTTCAATAATTACAAGACACTCTGAGATCTTTAGTGGAAACATCTATCCAGGAATCGTTTTGCTTGTGACTGAGGGTGGAGTCTAGCAACCCCCAAAAAGAAAGGTACAAAGAATTACTGTTCTGTATCTAAAAAAGCCACTGGCATCTGCCTCTCCTATTGCGTCCAGCAGGCACCAGCTTAAGCCCCGCTCGTTATTCCAGCGTTCTAGTTGCAAATACAGGGATCGGGCTATTGGGCTGAAAAGCGTCCAGGCATTTAGTAAACTCGCCTTCCATAAGCGAAGGAGTGATGTGAACGTTCGAGTTTGGCTGTTGACTGCTGACTTTTTCTGAGAAGTCTATAAACGGCAGCCAGGTAGTCTCTCACTTTTTGTTTCTCTGGTGCACGTTGTTTTTCCATGGACAACATGTCCTGGACCTGAGAGAGTTGGCTGGAGCTAGGTTCATTAAGACCAGGTGTCCCTAGTGGCAGATAATGCATCAGGGAAGGGCAAAGGGCTCGGAAATTTCGTTACGATGTCAGAACAGCCGTCCTGCAGCCAGAGCGGCTGGAAAAACACGCGGCTGCACGGACGGCGGCAGCGCCGTCGCAAGTGGTCTCACAGACCGGCGCCTGTGCTGGACCTTGGCTCTGCTGGGCTGGTTCTTGGGTCTGGCCAGGACACTGCAGCACCGTGGGGCTGAAATGCAGATGCAGGCATCCCGGGAGCAGGGCTGGTGTGGGGAGCCCCTTGCTGTCAATGGGACATCTCTGCCTCGGCTGATGTGGAAACGGCCTCTGGTATGGGCTCGTCCCTGCTGGAATGGCAGATGCTGTTGGGGAAGGTCAGCTTTGGCTGGAATGTGGGGTGAAGAGCGACCTGTCCTCTCTCAGAAAACGGAGTTAGTTACAGCTGACAAGTTTGCTGGTAAACTTTCTCTCTTGCTCCCCAGGAATTAATGGCACAACTGGAGGGTGTTCATTTACCTGCCACCTGGGACCTTTAGTCTCCTCACAGGCTATTCCAACAACTGGTAAATAAACAGGCATTAGTAACATATTTCCCTTCAAGAGAGCACGGATTTTCTTTGGCACCGAAGCTCACAACAGCCCTTCTCAAGCACTGCTGGTTGCCTGAGCACTTACCCCTCGCTCGGCATTGCTGGCACTGCCTTGTAGATAATCCAGGCTCGTGTGTGACATCGGTGACACCCCTGAAAGCTGAATGCGACTCAGTCCATGTCATTCCTCAAGGAATGATTAGCAAATTAGAATTGGTCCTGATGACTTTCTGTGAGTTACCTGATACCCTGTGACAGATGCCTGGTGGGGGGAGGACTGTGAATCCAGGGAGAGCTGGAGCCACCTTCCTCGCTTTGCTCCTGCATTTTCATGGTAATCTCAGTGAACCAAATTAGTTGTTCTAAATTAATAATTGGCACTTCTCTAGCATCTTCCAGCTGAGGAGCATAACATGTATCCCAGCGGGGAATTAAATCTTTCAAGCCCTCTGAAAACTAATCAACTTCATTGTGCAAAGTCAGAAAAAGGATTTAAATGATTTGACCAATAGTTCTTGGGGAGCCTGTGGCAGAGCTGCAGAGCAAACCCAAATGTACCAATTCCTTCTCAGACCAGCCCTTGATCACAGCTTAATTACTTGATGTGATTTTGGGATATGTACACGCTGATGTATGGATGCCATGACTTGAAGCACCCTGGGGGAGCAGTGGGGATGCTTTTTAGCCCTCTGGATAGGTTTAAGACCTGCGTGAATTTAAGCACAAGGAAGGACAGATGTGTTCCTTTTGCTGATGTAGTGTGAGTGATGCTGGCGCAGGCGTGCTGTGGCCCTTGCAGCTGCTGCAGAGCCTGGGGAGCGGCAGGGGGACAACTTGTCTGCATCTGCTGGTGACTTTTTGAGCCCTTGCAATGGCCCTCAGTGACCTCTGCAGATGGGGGGGTGGGTTCACATTCCTCATCTTCTGTGGGGACCATGCTGGCACCCACAACAAGCAGCAAGAAGTTCAGCTTGTTTTTTCTTTTCCCCCCTGATTTTATCACCCCATAAAGCACTTTCATGCCGCTTAAGACTTCATGGTGTGATCAAAAGGAGGCTGGTTAGCTTCCTCAGGGGTTTTCTTGCACTGAAATCCAACTTGCAGTGCCTTCCTATACAGCTACCTACAACCTTTCCTTCCTTAACTTTGATACTTTCTGCTTCTCAGGGCTCTTCTCAAATACATTTGTTTTAAAGAAAATCACCAGCTGCTGATGCACTGTATGCGAGCTCTGTGTCTAGCTGTTATCTATTAACACAAACATTTTAGATTGCACAAGAGTGCCTGTTTGGAAAGCTAGTACAGAAGATCTAGTCAAATGTAATCTCTGCTGTTTATTCTGATCTTTTATTCAACTTCTGCAACTAGATAATTTGTGTGGGATTTAATAAACTCTGCTTTGTGCTGTGATAAGTTCTAATTACTACTTTCAAGGCAGTTTCTTGGATCAACAAATAACCAATCACTAGCTAGAGTGCTGTGCTGCTGAGAGGGAGGCTTCTACCTGCCTCACAGTGACTGAGTAGGCACATGTAACCCACAGAGAAACCTCACAAATAGAGTCTCTGTGTCATAGATGCAGCATATTTTCAGAGCAAGAGATAGCTTGAGTCAGCTGGCAGTCTAACAAGATGCCCAGGACAAATAAAGCACATTTGGGGATGCCCAGGAAAAAAAAAAAAAATTATTAGAAAAAAATTGAAATTGTTCACCAGAAGAATCTGTGTGATTCTGTGTGAAGGTGTGAGAGAGCAAGGGAGTGAGAGAGAGAGCAGAACGGCCAGTGCGGTGGCAGGCAGTCACCAGGGATGCTGGCTGTCCTGCTTCAGCTCCCAGAGCTGCAGGGCTGGTCCCTCAGGGTGGCTGTGCCATCCCAGACCTGCCAGTGGTGGGGGTTTGGAAGCGATGACCCTTCTTGCTTGAAGGAAGATTCTATTGATGGGCTAACCTTAAAGACAAAAGTTTCCAGTGCAAAACGTTGCAGCCAGATGGGGGTTTATTTAAGCGAGGCTCTGTTCAGGGACTTGTGGAGGTCACACAGCTGTGTGGAGAGAATGAGGAGTGGAAACTTCTCTTAGTGTGTCCTCAAGGACCCCTCCTGAGGCCACGTCCATGGCTATGGTACCAGAGGAGCCCTGGGACAACGGGGTGCAAAGGCAGTGGAATCCACTTGTCTGCTGTCGGCACCTCCTCTCTCCTTCTTGTTCGAGACTGGGATTTTCAAGGAGAATTGTGTTTTTATTCAAACCTCAGCAGTTCTCTTTGAAGTTGACTTTTCCTTCACTTTTCAGCAAGCCCAGAAATGTGATTTTTAGGACCAAAGCATGAACAGGTCACTGGAAAAGACTTCTTTCATGTTTGTAGACATTTTTCATGGGACAAAGTCCGCTGTTTCCCACTTGTCTTTGAAAAATATTCATCTCAGAGCCCCATGGCTGCAACCATATGGAAAAAGCCATTTGCTGTTCCCCTTGCCTGGCATCAGCGCACAGACTCCACCCATGAAGACCACCTCACGCCCATTTTTGTACTATGAGGGAAGTAAAACACTGAAGAGAAGACTCAACTAAAGTCTTTGGAGCCTTCAAGTGGAGGCAGCAACAACAGAATAATATTTCTGATTCGTGTTGCAATATGACAGAAACCCTAATGAGAGAAAAGACAGAAAAGCTCCAGCAGAGAAAAGATGTTGAGAACTTCAAGGTCATATTCTCAACCCTTCCTAAACTCAGTTATTCTTCACTGCTTTGCTTTCTCTGGTCAGTGGTATTGTTGAGGCAATGCAGAGGTGTTAGCTCCCCTAATTTTCAGACAGGCACAGGGATGGAGGTGGACCTCCTTAGCAGAGGTGGAAGATGCAACTTTTGACGTCCTGCCTCATGTTTAACCTGCAAGCCTGCGTAAGAAGCACATAGATTTGGAACCTCTCCTGTTGGGGCTCTGGGTGCAGAGACCGAGACAGAAACAGGGCTCTCACCCAGGCAAGGTCTAAGCTCTGTTAGCAAAGACTAAAGCCTTACTGAATTTGTCAGAGCCATGGTTTCACCCTCAGTTTGCACTCAAGCAGCCTTCCCACGCAGGGTTCACGGCTGGGCTGGCTGGGCTGATCTGGGAGGTGAATGGTATCCTCACCTGGGGCTGGGGTAATCAGGGGGCTCAGCTGAGGGCACCTCCAGGATCCCATAAAGGGAGGAGCTGGGAGGGGTGGGGGTAATGTGGTGCTTGTGGGTTGGGTGTGAGACCCCTCCAGGGAGCAGGGCAGGAAGCAGAGTGCAGCACGGAGCAGTTTGTGCGGTGAGACGCTTCAAGGGATAA